>NC_053127.1:28223214-28360714 GCF_010015445.1 Perca fluviatilis | reverse complement strand
GGGAGAACTTTGTCAACAGCAGGAACATGGGTCTGGTGAAAGAGGTCCAGGCGCAACTCAAAGATATCTGCCTTAAGGTACACATCTGAAAATCCTAAAGAATACTGTGTATGTGAATGTTCTGTGTATGGCTTGGCAATATTATCGGACATCTAACCCTAACCCTTACCTTTTGTAACGATTAATGAAATTATGTCTTTTTCAGTCCCTCCAGAAAAACGCGATTATGCGATCGCATAATTCAATGCATAATCAGCCAAAGTTCAAAAACGCTGCACTTTCGCCGCACAAATTGCCAATTTCCAGGCAAAATATGCGGGGCTTGCATGATTTCATAATCCCCGTTGCAAAAAAGTCACATATATCTTAGCAGAAAGTTGAACATTTTTGCATTTACTTCACACAAGAGCAGCCATTTTCCCCTGTTGCCATGGGAACATTATGAAGTGACAGTGATAATTACGCGACGTGAACATCATCGAAAAGCTGGGTGTTGGGGGGGGAATCACTTTTTTTCTCTTTTTCATCAAACCACAGTTTTTGCAAGTTCCCGCAATTTCATTGCATTAAATTGCATAAATATCCCGCATATTCCATCGCAATTTTTAAGAAAACGTGCTGCATAATCAAGGATTTTTGCCCGCTACAATCACAAAAAAAACTCGCCATTTTTCTGGAAGGATTGCTTTTTAGATACATCTATGCACGAGATAAAAAATAGCAAAATCAAAGTAAAATAGGTCACATCTTTTGCAACTATCAAACTAAGTCATAATATGCCTACAAATAGACTATAAACATGTTTATGGATGCTGTTATCTCATTCCATCAGGAGGATGTTTTACAGTATGGTATGCCATTACTTGATGATTACGATTGTGTAATAGACTTCTGCGTCAGCAGCAGCTAACCTCCTGTTCTGCTTATCGATTTCCCAGCTGAATTTGAAGCTGGAGTCGTGCGGGGCGGACACAGGGAACGTTCGCCGCTGCCTCGCCCACGGGATGTTCGTCAACGCTGCGGAGCTGCAGCCCGACGGCAGCTACTTAGCTCTGGACACCCACCAGCCCGTGGCCATCCACCCCTCCTCCGTCCTGTTCCAGGGAAAGCCAGCATATGTGGTGTTCAACGAGCTGCTGCACACCTCCCGCTGCTACATGAGAGACCTGTGTTTGGTGGATGCCGACTGGCTGCTGGATGCAGCGCCAGAGTACTTTGGCCGCAAACTCCACCCGACCAAGAGCTAACCAACAGGGAAACAGGACTGGAGTAAACCTTCCTCGAATCACCCAGTGGCAATAACGCTGGAAGATGTGTTATCTTCACAAAGATGAAATTTGGGATAAAGACACTTATTGATTTTCATTTGCAAATCAGAACGGAACCTTTTCTGTGTAGTAAACTTGTCTGGATTTCACTACCTCCCAGTTGGCAAGCATTTAGCATGTGTCACTGCAGCACAAATCTGCATATCGAGGCCTCACAACTTTGACTTCCTGTAAGACTGTAATTCAGATTTTATAAATTGTGTTTCTTCTGCCTGGTAGTATTTCATCTTGCCATTTGGCCACCTGGAAGAAAGAGTATTTTTTTTTTTTTAAGTGTTGTGCATCAATTCTTTCAACGTTTGCATGCATCTTAACAACACCGATAACCTCACAGGAGCAGTTCTTCAATAAGCATCGTCTGATATGATTTATATGTTTGTTATTTCTGAAAACAAAAAACAAAACAGACTTGCTGAAATGCTACTCTCCATATGTTAATCTCACAAGATAGTGTACTTAATTGTTAAGCCACCTATCCAACACGATTCAGAAATCTATAGTAGACTGGAATGGTTCTTTTCAGTGTATTTTTGAATAATAACGACGATTTAACAGTCTTTGAAATGTTAGCTTCTCAGAAGCTAAGTAAAGCAGTCTTGTCTTAAGCTTTCCCACCATGTAGTCTGGGGTTTAAACAAAGTGGTCTTAAAGGGTTTTATATATGCAAGGGCGGTAGATTTTCTTAATCTATGAGGTTAGGTAAACACAAGAAAATATGAACATCACCAAAGTTGGAGTTAGAATATGAGGTTTTTACATGTCACAGTGACATGACTGCTTTTATAATGCCTCTACATGCAGCACTTGTCAGCCTGTGCATGCCTTTTCTCACATCTATGATTGTATCACCAGTTCCCCAAATACATGCACATCAGGAGAAGTAGCATGCCTTATTCTCCAGGTTCTACTCTTTCCTGTTGTATGTTACTCAGCCCCTACACAGACTAACCACAGACGTATGCTGACAACATATGTATGCAATGCATGGAGATTATAGCTAATGATCTGATGCCTCAGGTCTTTCTTACTTTGTAGTATGTAAATCCCACCATGTTTAGGAATAGGATGGATTCTCTTTTTTTTTTTACACTGGACTCAGGATTCTACATTATATACTGTAACCTGAATAAATTACATAAACTATTTGTAACTATTAAAAATACCGAACACCAAATGCATCTGAGGTAGAGAATTATCGGACCATGCTACAACGAGATTGTGTGGGTTTTTTTTAGTCACAAAGGAAAAGTAGACCGTTTAGGATCTGCATGTTATAAAGTTTGTAAGATTAAATGCACGCCTTTGATGAGTTTATTTTAAGTATACTTAATATGATTAGTTACATAACCACTATTGGTATCATTTCTAATAAAAATGGAGTCACTGTCCAGCAGAACAAGTCTACATGTAGCAAGTAAAGATTCAGAGGCATAGGGGGATATGGTCCCATAGTCCATATCTGTGAGTACCATATCAGATCTAAAAACTTTCAAAATTAGTGTTTTGGATACTACTACTACTACTAATTCCAGCCATTGTCATTTAGCCATATTTATATTTGCACATTTCCAAGTTATGCAGAATCGGATGAACAGACAAGTGATACTTTGGTCTGGTGTGTCGATGAATTAAACAGAGCATTGACGTGTATTTACAACTTGGTAATATGAACTGATGACAATACATTTATTTCACTGATTTGTTTTATGACAAGTGAAGTGTTGCTGTCCTGGGTTGGTTGTTTGAAAACAGCTCCATCTTCTGGCAGCAGGGCTCCATGTCTAAATGATGCAACTCATTACCCTGAGAAAATACAGAATGATGCAACCCCTTCCCTCCAGGATGTCCACGTCCACTGTAGCCAGACACTCATTTTATGTCATGGATTTAGATTTGATGGCACAGCTGATCTTGCAATGTTAGAAACAATTCTAAAATTTGTGAAATTATATAAGAGACAGCCTATTCTTGTTGTAATGATGCTGGCCTTATTTGTATTTTTGTGTCCTGTCGTCTCCCAAACCTGTCGGTTTCCGAACCTTTTCACGTGAAGGACTGCTAAACTGATACAAATGAGACCACGGACCCCCCCCCATTGATAAGATTTTGTCCCAGGGTCCCCCATCTGACAGGATTTTTGCTTTTACATGTGTTTCTACAGAAAGTGTGTAAAACCCATGATCAAAATAGTCATCCATTCAGAAATCAGAAAAAGGGTTTATTACCAAAGTTACAGTTACGAGGAATTTGCCTTGGTGGTTGGTGCATACATAAACAAACAAACATATTTAACATTAACATGAAATAAACAATAATTACAGAAACAAATATGTACAAAATAGCTGTTTATCATAAGAAAAAGGAGGCTGAATGGATTGAGTGCAGTGGATTCTGTCATTTTATGGATGGAATTATAGTGAAAATAATGTATTCCCCTTTTGCTGGGGACCCCCTGGAGCCCCCTCAAGGACCCCTGAGAGTCCCCGGAACCCACTTTGAAAACCACTGCTCTAGTAGACAGATGCTGCATTTACTTTTTATGATAGAGGGAGGGGTCTTATAATACATTCATGGGAGAGACATACATAAAACAGGTAACCTTCTTTATCAAGCCACAGGGGGCGCTGTAGGATAGGTTGTGACCATGTGACCGATTGTGATCGTGACATCATCACCTGGCTGTAACTTTAATAAAAATATAAAATTTTCTTTACATTATACTACTTGTTCAAATAGCTGTGGTCGTATTTAATATTCTCTAAAGACAGGCAAAATATTTGTTTTATTTGTTTCGTTTTCAAAGTAGTATTTCCGGTGTAAAGGTCATATTACGATAGGTCAGGGTGTCCTTCCACACGTGTTTGCTGTAAGCTTCCAGAAGAAGCAGTAACGGGTAGTTAGCCGGTTGTTGGGCTCTGTCAAACTAATTTATTTGTCGTTACGCGCCTTAATATTTTCATACAGTCATGCTAAAGTCAGTTGTCCGTGCGGTGGGAGCCGCTGTTCGCCTTTCTTCAGCCACCACGTCCACAGCCAGAGCTCTGCCACTCAGCTGCCTGACACTGCGCTCTCCAAGTTCGGCAACAACGCGGCCCTTCACCCGGTCTCTCTGGATGCTGAATAACAACGGAGCCTCGTCAGGGTACCGGCCAAAACTGTTTAGTTCAAAAATGTTGAATCCCTCGGTATCGTGTGGATGTGGAGGACTGCACACAGAAGGTAACCGACATAAGAACGTTATAGCTTGCTTCGTATATCAGGCAATATTAACTTAACGTTAGCTACAGCGTGAGAGAAACGCGTAGCTAGCTGTGTGTAACGTTAGAGAAGACCTTACGCCAAAATGTCAATCATTTAACCGTGAGTTTTTAATTTTTAAAGAGACTTAGCTAACCCCTTGAACGCAACACTTTAGCCTGTCAGAAACGTCAACGCTTTTACGAACCACACAATTACGTGTGCATCCTCTCTCTGTAAGCAGTTAATTTAGCATTCACCTTGAAAGACAGCTATGCCTGTCACCCCCGGAACAATAGTAACGTTTACACGATAACTGGCAAAATAGGAAAATTAAAAACTCAAAGAAGTCTTGTCAGTGGCATGTGTGAAATAGCACGAATATTCAGGTTGAGGTTAAAAGGTCATTCGCTGGAAGATGAATGAGAAGTGACGTGAAGCATGTTGGACCTCCATCTTTGTATTAACAATTGTGTTCTATAACGTTAGTGTTTGAAACCTCCTCATACATGTCGCTGGTTGTGATCGTTTATAATAATTGTGGTGTATTGGTACTTCTGCACGTTACTGGACTGTTTTACAGGTTTACACTTGAATACGGTTTCTATAAGAAGAGAATATAACGAGACATGCGATATAATAAACTAATGTAACACACGATACAAATGATTTATTCTCTATTCATTTATGGTAAAGCATTGAATAGTAAGAGTCACACAACTAAACTCAGCAAAAGAAGAAACGTCCCTTTTTCAGGGCACTGTATTTATATAAGAGAATACTGTATAATAAATATAAGATACTTTTGTAAAAATCAAAATAATTTTAGAGATCTTCATTGTGAAGGGTTTAAACAATGTTTTCCATGCTTGTTCAATGAACCGTAAACAATGAATGAACATGCACCTGTTGAACGGTCGAAAAGACAAGAACAGCTTGCAGGCGGTAGGCAGTTAAATTGTTTTGACTTCGGGTCAAATTGACCCGTTTTAAAATTTGTTTTATATCATAAAATATGGGACGTAGAAATAAGAGCTGAAAATGTGTAGAAGAAAAATTTTACAATTTTTAAAACGTTGGAAGAAGCAAAAACAAACTGAAAAAAAGATGTCAAAAACGTTGATGGGAAGACAACACAAGGGTTAAGGTCACCGTTAAAAGAAAATGAGGAAAGTAAAGAGACCTTTCTACAGACTGAAAAAACACCAAAAGAAAGACGCCCAGGTGTCCCTGCTAATCGGCGTGAACGTACCTTAGACATGGTGCATGACGACAGCAGATGTGGCCAGGGCAATACATTGCAATGTCCCTACTGTGAGACGCTTAAGACAGCGCTACAGGGAGACAGGAAGCACAGCTGATCTTCCTCGCAGTGGCAGACCACGTGTAACAACACCTGCATAGGATCTAGAGGTGTGAATCTTCACTGATCTTTCGATTACGATTATCATGTCTTCGATTCGATGCATCATGATGCGTCAAATACATTTTTCTATTCAAGCCTTGCAGGATATTTAATTCGTAGCTTTTCAAGCTTCAAAAACAAAACATTCTGCAGTGCTCTAATACTAAATAAATTGGATACATAAAACTACACCACTGAGCACATGGCACTTCCTGAATGTGAAAAACATAACAATAAATGTTGTTAGGCCTACATTAAATTGTAAACGGAAATAATCGATTATGGCCTGACCGATTATCGATGCAGCATCGTCCATGTCCCCGATTCGATGCATCGATTATTTGATTAATTTCAACACCTCTCATAGGATCGGTACATCCCAATATCACACCTGCGGGACAGGTACAGGATGGCAACAACAACCATAAGAACTGGCCAGTCTGGTGCAGTACATGAGGAGGAGATGCACTGCAGTACTTAATGCAGCTGGTGGTCACATCACATATTGAGGGCTACTTTTGATTTATTTTTATTCAGGGACACATTATTCCATTTCTGTTAGTCACGTGTGTGAAAATTGTTCCGTTTATGTCTTAGTTGTTAAATCTTTTAATGTTAACTTTTCTTAAACTATAAAAGCCGTTGAAAGAGACAGGACGTTTCTTTTTTTTCTGCTGAGTACATATCAAATGATTCACATTAAACACTAAACACTTTATTTACAATGAAGTCACAAAATATATAGCCTACTTATTGCACATTAATTGGCGCACACAACCTCCTATACAGCCAGCAAGACAAGACAGCAGACAAAAACTACAAAACTAAAGAGCCAATATACCATTTAGCCACTCCAAGTAGCTGATTGGCTCCTGACATTCTAATACACATGCTGTCAAATCAAATTGAGGGGGCTGCTGTGCTTGAACCATGTCAACTGCAAACATTCTTAACAAATTGCAATTACACAGTCCAATTATTTAACATGTATCAAACAGTGTTAATTATCAGCCTGTGCATATCCTGTTAAACAGTTGAATTTTCTTTATGCAGTAAAGTTGTCAAAGGGAAATAAGCGCTCTTGGGATTAACTTGTCAAACCAAGGGCAGCAGTGAAGCCTTGTTGTAGCAGTGAAACCTTGTTGTAGGCATGCCAGCTGGAGAGTGAGAGGGAAGGTTGCCTTGAAAGCTTTCTGCAAGCCGTTAGAAACCAGTTACCCGGGCTAAAGCGAAGCTAATGGGACTTGCATTGCAGTTGATGCAGGATAAGAAAGATTGAATTTTACCACCACGCACATTTTGTCATAATTGCATAACCTTGTTCTACCTTTACAACAGGTGACAAAGCATTTGGCGATTTCCTGTCTGATGAAATCAAAGAGGAGAGGAAGATCCAGAAAAGCAAAGTCCTTCCTAAGATGTCTGGAGGATGGGAACTGGAGATGAACGGCACCGAGGCCAAACTCACGAGGAACGTTGCTGGAGAAAAGTAAGGCTGGCGCTCTTGGTGATTAGCCAGTCCCTGTTGACGCATGGACACACTAATGAGCTCTTGTTCAATTCACTTTTATTTATAGTGTCAAATCACAACAGGAGTTATCTCAGGACACTTTACAGATAGAGTAGGTCTATACCAAACTCTATAATTTACAAAGACTCAACAATTCCCCCACGAGCAAGCATTTGGTGCAACAGTGGCGAGGCTAACTTCCTTTTTACAGGCAGAAACCTCCGACAGACCCTGGCTCTTGGTAGGCGGCCATTTGCCGCTGCCGGTTGGGACACAGAGACACTGATACAGATGTTATGTTTTCTTTTCTTTTTTATCAGAATCACGGTCACATTCAATGTCAATAACAGCATTCCTCCTAACTTTGAGGAAGAGGCAGAACAAGGACAGCAGAAGTCAGCGGAAGAAGAGGTGAGTTCCACCAAAACCTGTTTTGTGGTTTAAAAGATGTCTTTGAGATGTAAGCATGTCATGACTGCAGTGCCCTGGATAATTGTCTTAAAAACACAAAATGACTGAAATTAAAATGTAAACATTGTAATGATTATAACTTGGTTTTTTTTCTTTACAGGCAGACATTGTGTCAACACCCAACTTTGTTGTTGATGTAACAAAACAGGGTGCAAAACATTCCTTGGTGTTTGACTGCCATTTTCCTGAAGACGAGGTAAGCACAGACTGCGTACGTTCACACCGACGTTAACATATCGGACGTAAAATATTGACGGCAGCGGCGTGTCTCTGACCTTGCACTCTGACAGTTTGAGTTTAATAGAAAAGCTGCATTTGCATTTTATAGATGAGTCATGGGGAAGGAGAAGAGGAAAGCGACATCTTTGCCATTCGTGAGGTCAGTTTCCAACCTGAGGGAGACTCGGAGTGGAAGGAGACCAGCTATACACTCAACACAGACTCTCTGGACTGGGTAAGATTTGAGACAGTGTACAGTGTGTATATATAACTTTATTTATATAGCACTTTTTTTTTTTTTTTTCTTTTCTCTAAACGCACAGTTACAAAGTGCTAAACATATAGGATAATAATGCACTTACAGTAAACGGAATAATAACTTAAAGGGGAACTTCGATATTGTTCAAACTGGACCCTATCTTTCCGTGTTTTAGTGTGTAAGTGAATAATGGGGACACTTTTTCAAGTCGGTCCAGTATTGGGCGATAACCCTGCAGCCTGTAGCCGCAAAACGAGCTGCAATGTAATCCTTTGAAACCGTCGATTTACGTCCACCAAAAGAGCTGCTTTTGCCACCGAAAGGCTCCCGGTTGTTGTTATAACTGCCTGGATTCCACCAGCCACAGATGCGCTGCGTTCCGGCTGCACGGTGCACAAAACCACGGGAGCGTCTCAGAAGCAGAGCGTCTTGCCCGCCTTACTTGCAGATTTCATTGTTTTGGTCATTTTTACTGGATATTTGTACTTCTACCCTAACAGTAAGTAGTCTACATACAGTGCTAAGCATAAGTGAATACACCCATGCTAAAGTTGACTAAAAAGAGGAATAAAAAATCATCTTTTGGAAATTGATCTTAATGCCTTCATTAAAAAAAACAAAAAAACCCGGAAAAATCCATCTTTTTTTAAGGACACCAATTTTCTTTGTGAATGAATAATATATCGTAAGTAAATACATGTTCTTCCTTAAAATACAGGGGGCATAAGTATAGACACCCCTATGTTAAATTCCCATAGAGGCAGGCAGATGTTTATTTTTAAAGGCCAGTTATTTCATGGATCCAGGATACTTTGCATCCTGATAAAGTTCCCTTGGCCTTTGGAATTAAAATTGCCCCCCCACATCATCACATACCCTTCAACATACCTAGAGATTGGCATGGTTTTACTTTAGTTAGCCTAATAGCTGGTTTGATTTGCATTGAGAGATGATCTTATGGAAAGTACCCCACGCCAATCTCTAGGTATAGTGAAGGGTATGTGATGATGTGGGGCTATTTTAATTCCAAAAGCCAAGGGAACTTTAACAGGATGGCTCACGTGCCCGCTCGCGGTGTGAAGCGCGTGTCCGCGCTATTCCCCCGACATGCACGCTACAATCCCAGCTGATAGACGCCTTTTTGTACACGCTCTGAAACGGTCGTAAAAATATCCCCCTTTCTCTGTAGTCTACCGTTAACTAGCTACCGTAAATGTAGGCTACTTTTAAAATTGCATATTTTCTCTCTGGGCTCACCAAAACTGACGTGAAAGCATATTAACCATTCACTGACTGCACGTGATCACTAGTAAACATTACACTTACTCTGCTAGTCTATCGTTCAGGACAAGAGCCTGTAGCCTGGTGGTGGGGGAGGCAGGACAGCCTCCCCAAATTGTCTGCCCTTTCAAACTCATACCTGGGTGTGTACAGACCTCTTGGACACCCCCTGAGAGAGGTTTCTTCTGTGCAGGACATGCCATAAGTCAGGAGAGGTGTAGTATCTTGCCAGAGAAGGCAGATATGGTCATTTTTCTGCAAAAGAACGGCTAAAGTTTGAAGCTGGTTGGCATACCAACTCAACATTTATTTTGTTGTTAATAGTGGAACTGTTATTTGTTAAATTATTGTAGCTGTGTGTTAGGTGACTTAGGTTTACTTATTACATATTTAAGTACTTTAAAACATTATTATCTTAATTCAGTGTAACTACTTCAGCATGTAAATAATGCACCAAAAATACAAATGTTAGCAAGGGCGTTCAGCAATCGCTATTATATCAAATCAACAGCCACGTGCAATTTAGCTAGCAGGTGAAGAATACAAACAATGACATCACCAGCTAACAATCAACTGACAACATAAGTTATACGACTTATAGTTCTCAAGGACGTACACACACCATCTCAACTGGCTTATCATCCGGACAGCGTCTCTTTTTCCATTCTCCCTTTTTCTGCCGAGTGACGCCCGTGCCCGCTCGCGGTGTGAAGCGCGTGCTCACGCTATTCTCCGACATGCACTCTAACAATGCAGCCCTATTTCTGATACTGTGGGGGGCAGAAATGTTGCCGTGGGGGGCCTGCACGGTCAAATCAACATGGAGGAAACCCTGTATACGATTGGGAGTCTGCACACAGTGTTTATTTAAAAAATTGATTGGATGCTCTTGCCCTTCCACTTCCTGGCCGGCCTGTGCAATGCCCCGCGGCTTTGTCAGAAATAGACCCAGCACGTAATTTGAGCAGAGCAGAACAGAGCGGAGAGCTGTGTCTGGGACGCTTTTCGGGACACGCTGCGTCTCGCCTGGTAGAATCCCAAGCATTGTCTTGAGTGGCCGCATTTGCTTATGGTGCCTGTGGCGCCGCCAGAATGCAGCACAGACGCACATAGTAGAATTTAGGGGTAAGTGTCTGACAACATTACGGAGAGGACCCTACAGAGAAGTTAGATTTTCACTTGATCCGGTCTGTTTGTAATCGTGTCTGAACCAAGTCTCGCTCATGGATAAGCAAGAGGTGACTCTGTTTCCGCAGGGCAACGGAATGAGAGTTGGAAAGAGGCGAAGCCAGGAAGAGTTTGTGTTCAGAAAGCGTAGCTGAGTGTTCTCTAAAACATTTTCACTGACATGGCTGAATATTTAGATGATTTTGTGGCTGCAGGGCTCTCACTCAATACTGGACCAATTTCAAAAAAATGTTGTCCCCATTAGTCACTGAAAAACATGGGCAAATATGGTCGAGGTTGAAAAGTTCTCAAGTTCCGGTTGAACACTAATGATAACCGTTAATGAAGCTGATGATAGCTGCGTTTTTAATATGGGTCATTTTAACTGATGCCAACTTAATTGCTGTTGTTTCTCAGGCTCTGTATGACCACCTGATGGACTTCCTGGCTGACCGGGGGATTGACAACACCTTTGCTGATGAACTGACTGAGCTGAGCACCGCCGTCGAGCATCAAGAGTACATCAAGTTCCTGGAAGACCTCCAAGGCTTCATCAAATGTAACTAATGTTAGATTTAAGCTAAATTTCACTTTTCCGCTATACCCATCCTGGCAAAGTTGGAGGTATGGCATTAACGATAAGATGAAAGCGAATGTTGCAGCACTGATCGACTGATGCCTTTGGCACTC
Source organism: Perca fluviatilis (assembly GCF_010015445.1). Taxonomy (NCBI): domain Eukaryota; kingdom Metazoa; phylum Chordata; class Actinopteri; order Perciformes; family Percidae; genus Perca; species Perca fluviatilis. The sequence continues at coordinate 28,349,147 of NC_053127.1, read as the reverse complement.
TAAAGAGACTGATGAGTACTTGCTTAAGTGTCTGTGACATTGAGCCCTGTTGCCAGCAAATGTCTTCTTTATTAAAATGTGACTTTATTTTTCTGTAACTTAAATTATATAGTTTAAATCAAATAATGAAGGTCACGACTGTGCAGAAACCATCAACATAAGAATTGTCTCTTAATTGTAGAGTTCCCGTTTTAACTGCAGCGGTATGATATGATCCAGTCAGTATTTGTGAATGTCCAGCTATCCTAAAGCCAATAAATGGGCACCTTGTCAAGATGTGAACTCAAAACAAAAAATTCCACGAAATGTTAACGGTTTACACAATCAGTCCTCACTTCAACAAATGTGACATTTTCTTTGTTTAAAGCTGGAGTCTTACTTCTAGCTGGCTTAGCAAGGGAGTTGATGTTGACGCCTAGTGATCGGACTCTGTCAGACTATAATATGTGAAGTCTATATTTGAATGGCATACATGTGGATGTCTACAGAGAGAATGAAAGATCAGTGTTCAATAAAACTGTTTCATATTATATCATATATTTTATGTATTTCTTTATGCCAAGAATATCAGTCAGTTACATCAGTTGTTACTTCTGATGCAGATTCTAGCAAATTGAACATGTAGCTGGACTTGACTGGCCTTCTTTTGACTGAAAGTACTGCCAAACAACACTTTGAGTTCCATTTCCACTTCCTCCCAGCCTACTGCATTGAGCGGTCCACCTACCTAAACGCCTTCCCATAATCAACGGCGGCGTCATTACGTCGACCAGCGTAGCGCAAGCATAGGGTTCGGTTCGGTGGAAAAAAAATTCTAAGGTTCGGCAGAAACTTAACACCGTCAAAAAGCCCAATATTCGGCCGAATCCTGGATTCGGTGCATCCCTACTAAAAAGGAAAGGATAAATTCCGCACCACTGAATTAGTTCTCATCTCCAGACTCAATCAAATATAGTACCATGAAAACCAGCATTGTGTATATCATTTATCACATAAGTAATACAGTGTCTTCCAAATTAAGATCCTTTTCATATTAAGTATTTTTTTTTTTCTACAAATTTCCCTCTTTGTGTGCTCAGACAGTGATTCTCTGTTGAGCTGTAGTCGGGGGACAGTAGCATTTTGTAATAAAGATTTCGAAAGATACTTTAATTTATTTACATGCCGCTGAAGCCTCACGTTCAGTTTAGATATTGGAATATATATTTTTACACAGAGAGAGGACTGTGGGTTTTGTCACTAGTAAGCACATTAAGAGAGGAAGTCTTAATGGCCTGTATGAACAGGGAACATATTTCCCGCCAGGCAAGCAAAACCTGTTTCAATGTCCACATGGGCACCTGACTGTGTTAACCATAGACTGTATTAACCTATCCTTCAAGAACCGTATTAATGTAGTCTGTTACTTTGCACATTTGGCTACTTGACATGTAAATGCTATCCTAGCTAATCCTAGCCTACTATGTATATTTACTTGAATATTCTATAAGAATTTTTGTTATACTTGAAAATATTACATAGTAAGTATGAAGTCCTTTTTTTGAGTATTTCATAGACCTTAATAGTAAAGAGATTTCCTCTAAGGATTGGTCTATTAATAATTACCGTCTCCAGTGATTGGTGGAACGAAGGACTTTACCACCATAGGAAGTTGACCCAATGATAGTATGCTGTTACACAACAGTCCACGCATATTGTCCAGAGCTGTGCAGTTGAAGGAGACAGTTGTCTCTCAGCTGACAGATGAGGGACCTCGGTGCTGTTAGCAAGCGGCACTTCTTTCAGGAGGTATTGGAGTATCTGAAGAAGAGGAGGGGTCAGCTGAGGAGAAAGTTAACCGTTTTGGCGGACACTCGACACTGAATGTAAACGCACCATGGCGGGCAAAGGAAGAGTTTGTTCCGCCGGACAGAGCCAGCTCCAGGACTCCTCAGACTCTGACTCGGAGGCTCGCGTGGCAAGTACCGGGCCGTTCGCCGGCTCCTTCCCCTGCACCCAGGTCATCCACAGCGGACACTTCATGGTGTCGTCCCCCCACAGCGACTCGGCGCCGCGCGGGAGGAACAGCGGTGGGTCCACGAGATATGACTTCGACACGGTGAACAGGACGTGGTGCCAGACGTACCGGTACGGCCCGCAAAGCTCCGGGAGCCTGAGCATCGACCCCACTCTGACCCGCCTGTTTGACTGCATGTCCCTGGCCTACAGGTGGGTCCCTATTGTCTAACGCTAGTCAGCGACAGGAGGATAAACCCACCTCAGAGCAGTTCATCTTTTAAATATGCAAATGTCCTCTCTATAATTAGTCTAGTTAGTAGAACCACCTTTTTATTTCCACGTTCATCCCTTTCATTTCAGATAGCATTTTAATTTGCAGGAAGACATCTGCTTTCATGCATCATGAGAAAGTGGGAATCTTAGAAGCCAGTCATTTTCCTATTATTAAAGAGTTACATTAGAGTTATTATAAAGTACAAGTCAATAGTAAATATTGAACCTGCAGGCTATAATTCACATTTCTTTCCCTCTGCAGTCATCTCCCTCTGTAGTTCATAATTTAATTTTATGAGCCACCCATTGTGTACACCAAGAGCTTCAACAGGTTGTGCTCTTTTTAAAACTGTTAGCTAGGGGTTGGGTTGTAATGTGAGTGTAGGAAGAGGGATTTTGCTGTCTCTTGTGCAACCGCTTGGAAAATCTTCACTGAAAACTGGACTTTGATTCTAGTTGGCAGCGTTGGGAAGGTTGCAGTGTAACTGAGGGGAAAGGAAAGAATAACCTGTCATGATGCCTCTGGCTGTGCTTTACACCATGCGTATTATTAGGTTAAGTGTTCATTATTATAATTCATTACACACAGACCTTGTCAATTGAGAGTTATAACTTCCAAATGGGTATTTTAGTGTTTTCCACTGATATTGTCAAAGAACAAGCATATGTTTTATTTTATTTTTTTTAAATTGATTTGTTTTTTTGTGATTTAAAAGAAGTGTGCTTTATAACTTTAGCCCTGTTTTAATGTGTTCTTAAGAGCTGCCATCAACCTTTGGCCTAAAGAAGATGTTTTTCCTGATTCTGTGCCAATTTGGTATTTTTTTTATAGTTTGATGATACTTGCACAATAAACCTTAAGCCAGGCGTGGTTACCAGTACAGTACAACAGCCCACAGTACTTACATTTCCATGTAGGGCTTTCACATTAAGGACATGAAGAACTTGAAGAACTCTGTACTGTGTTTTTTATTTAAGTGTCGCATGGAAAGTATATACAGTATTATGTGTAGCAAGGAGACCGTGTTAGTGCAAAGTACTGCCCCGCTGCACAGTATTTATCATTAACCAGACTGGTGCTAATTGGTTCTTCTCCTAATAAGTGTTTCCCGTAATTTGCGGTCTGTGCTGTTGTGGAGTGTGTGACATGCAGCGTTTTTCACTCCCATTAAAAGCATGTTGAAAATGATTCCCCAGGCTTCCTAGCAACGCCCTGAGCACCTGACATTAGGAGGCCCTCTCTCAGCACTCGTCAGGCTGAGGGACACTGGGAAACGCGCAAACAGCCCGACAGTGTGCTGGGGAGTAAGCTGATTGGGTACTATTAGTCAAAATCGGGACAGATTTCCAACAGGGGTGAGGCGGCGGGGGTACTGAACATTTTCCACCGTGTCAACTTCAATCTAAAGAGTATCTAGTTGAGCTGCAAAGATGAATCTGTTAGTTGTCAACTATTAAATTAATCGCTAACTATTTTGATAATTTGATTAGTTGCTTGGAGTCATTTTGATGAAAAAAAATTCTCTTTTTCCATCTTCTGAAATGTGAATATTTTCTGTTTTTTTTCGCTCCTCTGTGACAGTAAACTGAATATCTTTGAGTTGTGGACAAAACAAGACATTTGAGGATGCCATCTTGGGCTTTGGGAAACACTCATCGACATTTTTCACCATTTTCTGACGTTTTATAGACCATACAACTAATCCATTAATCTACAGGTTTATCGAGCATGTAAATGTAGTCGTTAGTTGCAGCACTGATCTTCACTTCCCATTGTTTTTGTTCCTCTCATGGAAACAGGCACATTTTATAATCAAACCATAAATGATTTGTTATATTACATTATTACTGACAGATATTGATATTACCCTTGAAATCATTATCCAAGGAATTACACAGTTTGACACCACATACTGAAATACACATTTGCTTTAAAGATGTTTGTGCATACTGATATTTCAAATAAAATTACCTTCTATGATCCTCATTTTTCTGAACTAAAAACAAACTAATCATAGTAATACTCTGCTTTTTGCCTTACACATCCCCAACGAAGTCTGTAATTCAACAAGGTCTTTAAGTTGAATGAATCCTGAGTTGATAAACATTGGTGCATCGGTGTGTACTCTGTAATCCACTTTATGTAGAATTCGTACTGCTCTATTCTGTAAAATGAACAATGGCTCTATGTTAGTTGCGTATGTGTGTGTCCCCACCATACACACTTCTCTAGTATCTCCGTCATTTATCTCAGTAATCCAGTCATTTCTGGAAGTCCGTCTGTTAGGGGTGCATGATGTATCGACTCAATATCGTTCTCGCGATATGGCGCTGCGCAATATTATATCGAGAGTGTCGCGATAAGTATGCAATATTTAGTTTATTTTGTGGAAGGCTGCGTCCCGTCCGTTGGCTGTGTGGCTTAGTTGTGTTTGATTTAGAGCCCGCTTGAAACGCTGTAATGATCATGTTTCATTGGCCAGTTACCGTGCACTTGCACAGGTTAGTGCACGTCAGCACCTACGTGACAAACCCAATGGAGCGTACCACATGTCCACTACGTGACAAACACTATGGAGCGTACCACATGTCCACTACGTGACAAACATTATGGAGTGTACCACATGTCCACTACGTGACAAACACTGGAGCATACCACATGTCCACTACGTGACAAACATTATGGAGTGTACCACATGTCCACTACGTGACAAACACTATGGAGCATACCACGGGTCCACTATGTGACAAACACTATGGAGCGTACCACATGTCCACTACGTGACAAACACTATGGAGCGTACCACATGTCCACTACGTGACAAACACTATGGAGCGTACCACATGTCCACTACGTGACAAACATTATGGAGCGTACCACATGTCCACTACGTGACAAACACTATGGAGCGTACCACATGTCCACTACGTGACAAACACTATGGAGCATACCACATGTCCACTACGTGACAAACCCAATGGAGCGTACCACATGTCCACTACGCGACAAACACTATGGAGCATACCACATGTCCACTACGTGACAAACACTATGGAGCGTACCACATGTCCACTACGTGACAAACACTATGGAGCATACCACATGTCCACTACGTCACAAACCCAATGGAGCGTACCACATGTCCACTACGCGACAAACACTATGGAGCGTACCACGGGTCCACTACGTGACAAACACTATGGAGCGTACCACATGTCTACTACGTGACAAACCCAATGGAGCGTACCACATGTCCACTACGTGACAAACACTGGAGCGTACCACATGTCCACTACGTGACAAACACTGGAGCATACCACATGTCCACTACGTGACAAACACTGGAGCGTACCACATGTCCACTACGTGACAAACACTATGGAGCGTACCACATGTCCACTACGTGACAAACCCAATGGAGCGTACCACATGTCCACTACGTGACAAACCCTATGGAGCGTACCACATGTCCACTACGTGACAAACCCAATGGAGCGTACCACGGGTCCACTATGTGACAAACCCTATGGAGCGAACCACGGGTCCACTACGTGACAAACACTATGGAGCGTACCACTTGTGTGCATATTTTGACAGAGGGACAGTGTAAGTGAAGAAATAGACAACAAAACGGAATGAATCAGAGAAGCAAAAGAAAAGTTGTGTCCTGTTCTCTTTATATATTTTATACTGTCCAACCAGTAAAACATGTCCTGTTCTGTAGACATGGTCCTTATTTATTTATTCATGTTGGACCAGTCCAATATGACCATCAGTTGAAATAAACCTTGTGTTGTATTTGTTATGAATCTGTTTTGATGCGTTTTCCCGTAACTTTTGTAATTTTACACGTTTAAACATAGCGAAATGAATATCGATATTGCAATATTCATAATTGATATCGCAATATCACCTTTTGTCAATATTGTGCAACCCTACTGTCTGTCCCTCTTTTCATTAGGTCATTGAACATCACCCTTTTTCCATACCCAAATTGTATATTTTTTAGATTGATAGTGTGTTTTGTTTGCAGTGGTAAGATAGTCTCTCCCAAGTGGAAGTCTTTTAAGGGTCTGCGGTTGCTGTGGAGGGATAAGATCCGTCTGAACAATGCGATCTGGAGAGCTTGGTTCATCCAGTGTGAGTCCACCACTCTTCACCTCCTCTCTCTGCTGCCTAGACAATCTTTAATAACACCTTTCCACCGTTAATGAAGATACATTAGTCTTGAATGCAACAGAAATTGTTAAGACACATCCAAGGCAAAGAACAACTAAGTGACTGAACATAAATGAGGAGTTAAACATGAAGACATCATAGTAAAAAGAATATATATATATATTTGCTGTTCAAACCGCTAGAAACCTGTTGACGTTGTTGCTCTGTATCTGCTGTGTTTAGATGTGGAGAAGAGGAAGAACCCAGTGTGTGGCTTTGTCACACCGCTGGAAGGCTCAGAGGCCGATGCACATCGAAAGCCTGAAGTGAGTGATTTGGGTTACAGGGGAATGCATTTTTTTTAAATCAAACCGAGCTGTTGAAGCACAAGCTGGCTTCTTTTTTCATTGACACATAGCACTGGGTACCGAATTCAATATATATATATATATATATTTTTTAAGATACTTTTTTAGATAGGACAGCTAAATACATAAAAGGGGAGAGAGCGGGAGAATGACATGCAGCAAAGGGCTGCAGGTTGGAGTCAAACATGGGCTCGCTGCATCAAGGAGTAAACCTCTATATATGGGCGCCTGCTCTACCAACTGAGCTATCTGGCCACCCCCGAATTCGATCATTTTTAGGCACCGACCAAATTGCCTCCTGAGTATCGAAAAATGCCTCGTCATTCTAAACCCGAATTTTAATATCCAAGGAGCAAATCTCATCATCGTCAGTAAGCCAATAAGCATGCAGCGTGCTTCTACCAAGATCTGATCATGTTTGTGATTGGCTGTCACACGATACACGTCGTAGAGACTCGCGTCGTAGGAGACTCACGTTTTTTAAAATGGATTTTTATAAAATTGGTATCGAAAAAATTATCGTTCAGGAACCGGTATGGAAGTCAACGTATTGCTATCGGTAATGGTATTGAACATTTTTTAACGATACCCAGCCCTATTGACACATTATTTCATAAACCGTTAGTAAAACATTCATGTTAATATTGTTGAGTTTTGAGTCTTGTTTTGTACACTGATGAGGTTGGGCATGCAAGTCTTATACTTGGTGTTTCTGCATCATGTCAACAGGCTATTGTCTTAGAGGGCAGCTACTGGAAGCGAAGGATCGAGGTGGTGATCAAGGAGTATCACAAGTGGAGGATTTACTACAAGAAGAGGGTGAGCACTCATTCTTTACAGAACATATATTTCATCTGTTGTATATTTTTTGCCGTTTTAGCGGCATGGCTCTGCGGGTGGCGATGTTGGTCTGGTGGTTGGTCCAGATTGAAATATCTCAACAAATTGGCCTACGTTTAATAGAGACATTCACGGTCCCCAGAGGATAAATCCCACTTTAGAGACTCCCTGACCTTTTTCAGCTAGATCCACATGCAGGTTCATCTTTTTTTTGGGGGTTGAGTTTATTTGAGGGGACAGCTTAGACATGAAAAGAGGAGAGAGAGGAGGAACGACACGCAGCAAAGGGCCGCAGGTCGGAACCGAACCCGCGGCCGCTGCGGCGAGCACTGTGCCTCTGTACATGGGGTGCACACGCTCTACCAGGTGAGCTACCCAGGCGCCCCAGGAGGTTCGTATTTGTGGTTCAGAGAAGAATCTTGACTTTATTGGATGGATTGCCGCAAACGTTTCTATATATATTCAAGGTCCCTAGGAGATGAATTCTAATGACTAATTCTAATGAGATCCCCTTACTATATGTTTCTATTAGCACTACCAGCAGGTCAAAGTTTTCACTTAGCCTAACAACTATCTCTACACCTGGATTAGATTAACAAATGAACATACATTTGGTACAGACATTCATGTTCACCTCATGATGAATTGTTTATAATAAGTTTTTAAGATGCTAACATGCTAAACTAAGGTGGTAAATAGTGTATCTGCCACTAGCATGGCTACAAAAAACTACACGCTGTTTTTTTTCTTTTGCAGCTTCAGAAAAAGAAGGATGATATTCTATCAATGCTACAAGAGGTATGACGAAGTCCTGCTTTAATATTATTCTGTCTCTTTCTATACGTTTTGGAATAACACTAATGTAGACAAACATTTATTTTGAGCTCTGAAAACTGAAGCCGGCTGATGGAGCCAGGCTGCAGTGTGCGTGTTGGTGTTGGTAACTTGCTAGCATTGTTGACTTTTGAATGCAGTTGCGGCTCAAACATATGAGCATCAAAGTCCTCCATGTAGCTCTTTGTAGCACGTGGATTTGGCCTACCTTGGTTTGACTAGAAATGAAAAGAGAGAATGATGAAAAGAAAGAGGAACGTGCAAAGCAACTTGCGTCATTGGCCCGGCATTTGTAGGCATTTGACACAAGTGAAATAGCTACATAATTTAATCAAATGTGACCTACTTCCAGCAGCGCTTCGTAAAAGTTGAGTAGCGGAGGGGCAGCGAGTGTGACGCCACTGTGGCACAGACACACAAAAGATCAGGAGGAAAACAGGGGAAGTAGGAGGATGGCAAAGAGAGGGAGGCCCTTCATTCATGATAGTATTCACATGAGAATGTAACCTGTGCCCACTAGGGCTGGGACGATATGCTTTTGTCCCGAGTCGATTCTGTCACAATATATGGGTGCAGATTCCATTTGTATTGCGATTTTCATTTGTTGCGATTCTAGAAGTATTGCGATTCGATAGTATTGCGATTATCTTTTCCTTCTTTAACACAAACAAAAGTTGAACACACTTCTAGAGACAATATATCATGAGACATTTCTAAAAACTGATTATTTTCTAAGAAGAATGCACGTCACGTGCCAGTCAGTCAGTCTGACATTTTTCTTTCATTTGTAAAGAAGAACATAACATTGATTTTCTGCATTTTCTGCTTTGGCTATGTTTGGCTGGAAACAGATATGATGTAGTAAAAATGTGTAATTGATGTGTAAAATAATGTGTAAAAAATGTAGTTCCTGTCTATCCACTGTCACTCTGAAATAAAGGGGGAAAAAGACCCCCCCCAAAAATAAAATAAACAAACAATAATTAAAAATATAGATTCTGAGGAAAATAATTGATTTTCAAAACGGGCACAAAAGAAATCACGACGATTCCCCCCCACCGCCACCCCTAGTGAACACTGTGCATCTGTCTCATCCCACTATTGCCTCTTCCACCTTTGGTATCATCGTCCTTGTGCTTTCATTCTCTCTCAGATTCACCGTGTCATTGGAAGCCCAGGTATGAACTCAGGTCAGAGGTAGTATCTGACTCTGTTGATGTGTTGTGCGGCACTTCAAAGGCACGTATCGGCACCGAGTTGCCGGGTCAAAGATCACTAAACCAGCTCTTTATGCTCCTGCTTCCCAAAGCCTTATCTTGCCTTTCTCTTAACAGATAACATATAGTGGCTGGGAATAAAAAAACAACGCAGTAAAACCCAGGGGTTGTTTTTGTAAAGTTAGTGTTTATTTCCTGTATTTTATAACAGGTTACAGCTCTCAAAGCCCCGATATAAAATTGAATCGACTATATGATTTTAATCTCGGCTCCATTCTCTTCCCAAAATCTTGAACAATCGGATTTGTGTAGGCCATCATATTCCAAGACACAAATGACACGCTATACTGTCAGTGCGTGTGTTAAAACTCAGTCAGTCTGAGGGGAAACAAAGTCCTGCCAAGTTACCAAATCCAGTCATAAATGATGGGGGCTTCAACAGGGGGAGTGGACTGTCCCACCTATGAGAAGTCTACTTTGATTTAGATAGAATATAAACATTGATTTTTAGCCACGCAAGCGGTGTGACCCTCGGACAGACAGACTGAAATATAACAACTATTGGGTGCATGCCAAAGTCCCAGAGGATCAATTCTTATTTTATTTTTTTTAAGATGATTTTTTGGGCCATTTTAGGCCTTTTAATTCCACAGGACAGATGAAGACATGAAAGGAGAGAGAGAGGGGGAATGACATGCAGCAAAGGGCCACAGGTCAGAGTCGAACCCGCGTCTGCTGCGCCGAGGAGTAAACCTCTATATATGTGTGCTTGCTTTACCAACTGAGCTAACCCGGCCACAGAGGATCAACTCTAATAACTTCAGTGATGCACAGCTTTTTCCTCTAGAGCCATTATCAAGTCCAAATTTCAAGTAGTCAAATTATGACATTCCCTTCAACCTTCGCTCTACTTGTATTAAAGGTCCCATGATATGGTGCTCTTTGGATGCTTTTATATAGGCCTTAGTGGTCCCCTAATACTGTATCTGAAGTCTCTTTTATATAGACCTTAGTGGTCCCCTAATACTGTATCTGAAGTTTCTTTTATATAGACCTTAGTGGTCCCCTAATACTGTATCTGAAGTCTCTTTTATATAGGCCTTAGTGGTCCCCTAATACTGTATCTGAAGTCTCTTTTATATAGACCTTAGTGGTCCCCTAATACTGTATCTGAAGTCTCTTTTATATAGACCTTAGTGGTCCCCTAATACTGTATCTGAAGTCTCTTTTATATAGGCCTTAGTAGTCCCCTAATACTGTATCTGAAGTCTCTTTTATATAGACCTTAGTGGTCCCCTAATACCGTATCTGAAGTCTCTTTTATATAGGCCTTAGTGGTCCCCTAAATCCGTATCTGAAGTCTCTTTTATATAGGCCTTAGTGGTCCCCTAATACCGTATCTGAAGTCTCTTTTATATAGGCCTTAGTGGTCCCCTAATACCGTATCTGAAGTCTCTTTTATATAGACCTTAGTGGTCCCCTAATACCGTATCTGAAGTCTCTTTTATATAGGCCTTAGTGGTCCTCTAATACTGTATCTGAAGTCTCTTTTATATAGACCTTAGTGGTCCCCTAATACTGTATCTGAAGTCTCTTTTATATAGGCCTTAGTGGTCCCCTAATACTGTATCTGAAGTCTCTTTTATATAGGCCTTAGTGGTCCCCTAATACTGTATCTGAAGTCTCTTTTATATAGACCTTAGTGGTCCCCTAATACTGTATCTGAAGTCTCTTTTATATAGGCCTTAGTGGTCCTCTAATACTGTATCTGAAGTCTCTTTTATATAGACCTTAGTGGTCCCCTAATACTGTATCTGAAGTCTCTTTTATATAGGCCTTAGTGGTCCTCTAATACTGTATCTGAAGTCTCTTTTATATAGGCCTTAGTGGTCCCCTAATACTGTATCTGAAGTCTCTTTTATATAGACCTTAGTGGTCCCCTAATACTGTATCTGAAGTCTCTTTTATATAGACCTTAGTGGTCCCCTAATACTGTATCTGAAGTCTCTTTTATATAGGCCTTAGTGGTCCCCTAATACTGTATCTGAAGTCTCTTTTATATAGGCCTTAGTAGTCCCCTAATACTGTATCTGAAGTCTCTTTCCCGAAATTCAGCCTTGGTGCAGAATTACAGCCACTAGAGCCAGTCCCACAATAAGCTTTCCTTAGGATGTGCCATTTCTGTCTGTAGCTATTGAGGAGGAGAGAGGGGGGGGCAAGGTGGAGGGTGGGGGTGTGGCCTTGACCAACTGTCACTTTGCTCGTTTGAAAGCCATGATGTCTCTCTCTCATGGGTGGGCCAAATTCTCTTGGTGGGCAAAGCAGAGAAAGGGGAGGTAACCTTGCTCCTTATGACCTCATAAGGAGAAGATTCCAGATCGTCCCATCTGAGCTTTCATTTTCTCAAAGGCAGAGCAGGATACCCAGGGCTCGGTTTACACCTATCACCATTTCTAGCCACTGGGGGACCATAGGCAGGCTGGGGGAACTCATGTTAATGTTAAAAAAACCTCATAAAGGGAAATTTTCATGCCATGGGACCTTTAAGTGCTAATTAGCAAATGTAAGCATGCTAACACTAAGATGGCGAACCTGGTAAATATTACTGTTTAATATAAACATCAGCATGTTAGCATTGTCTCTATGAGCATGTTACAGTAGCATGCCGATGTGAGCATTTAGTACAGTCTCGTAGAGTCACTAGTGTAGCCGCAGTGTGTCCTCATGCTACGCTCTGTATGTGAAAAGGAATAGCTTGACTCAAGACAAAAGGACAATGTGTTTGCCATAAAAAAAATGTAATCTCTGTTTATGTGATTCAGTTTCATCTAATCTCATTTTTGCACATTTTATTTGATCGTTTCACTTGAAGATTAATGTAATGTACCACCTCGTTGCAGGAAAGGCCTCAAAAAGTATAAATAATGTCGATCGGAAGTGACAGATATGCATGTTTTATTTCTTTGGCGAGTCCGAGGCAGCAGCAAGTTGTGTTGGCGGGGGCCCTCAGGTCTTCCTGTTTGCTCGCACGTGAGTGTGGCTGCCAGAATTAGGTCAGGGACAAAAGGCTGCTGCTTTTCTGCTGAACGGTGAGACATCAAAGTAAAGAAAGGAACGAAGCTGACATAATGAGAATCGGTAGGAGGCTAGTGTTTTTGAACAATATGTCAAAACAGTTTTTTCATCATGCACTGTGTACACAGACAGACGGACAGACACACACACACACACACACACACACACACACACACACACACACACACACACAAATCTACACACACAATCTTACCTCATTTCTACTTGCACACACTTTACACATATTCTTCCTCAAAGATGACAAATCGAGAGGTAAATGAATAAATTACAAGATGGGATGTCGTGTGTTAAGACGTAATCAAAACGTTTCCGGCTCAGTCTGGACTTCCCTATAAATGGGGTGTGAGACTTAGAAGTAGAGGGTAAAGACAAGAAGAGGGTGAAGCATAGCAGCTCAAACAGAGGGATAAGGACCGGTCCTGGAGCTTCATTTTCCGTGAGTGTTCTACTGGGTTTAAAGCAGAGAATGGGCACTTGGAAAACTTTGGCGTTGCATGTCTAGACACTAGATGTAAGAGTGGAGGACAACCGTTATACCTGTTGGTTTTGTGTGTGTGTGTGTGAGTGGATGTACAGTAAATTGTGTTTTAGTTTGAGTTGGCATTGTCATATTGTTAAAGTGCAACAAACCAATAGCTGGACCGAACCAAACTGCATCAATGCATCACTTGCCCTCTGATTAATCGATCCGGAGTTGACTTGTCACTAGAAGTTGTTCCTAAGTTCGGATTTCTGGCTGCTGTGCTCCAGGGTCAGATCTGCCAGGCCAAGCTGGAGAAATGGTCCAATCAGATGTACCAGGAGCCCGAGGCTGCGCCGGTGGAGGTCCACATGTTTGACCTGGACTGCCTTCTGTCCGACATCTCCGACACCCTGTTCACCATGACGCAAAAGCCTTGTCCCTGGGCCGGTGACCGACACGACAGTGAGTAGTCATTCAGAGGGACTCTGAGCTGTGACTTTGCACTGGTGTCAAACCGGTGTCAAATCATTAGTGTTGAAAAAGGGAGGATGGCCAACTTGTGACCTGTGAGTTGCATGACGAGATCAAGAAACATGTCTTCCTTTGTATTGTGCATTTATCATTTGGCTGAAAATAAATTCTCAGGTGTACTTTATTTAGATTTTTCTGATATAAGTTATGAGCAGGAGCCCAGAGGACAGACTTAAGGATAGATCAACCATGTGTGTATTTATATGATACATAATGTAATTAGAGCTGGGCAGTATATCGATATTATATCGACATCGATATATGAGATTAGATATCGTCTTAAATTTTGGATATCTGGATATCGTGATATGACACGTGTAGTCTTTTCCTGGTTTTAATGGCTGCATTACAGTAAAGTGATGTCATTTTCTGAACTTACCAGACTGTTCTAGCTTTTCTATTATTTGCCTTTACCCACTTAGACATTGTAGCCACATTACTGGTGATTATTTATCAAAAATGTCATTGTGTTAATATTTTGTGAAAGCATCAATAGTCACACTACAATATCGACATTGAGGTATTTTGTCAAAACTATCGTGATATTTGATTTTTGCCATATCGCCCAGCTCTAAATGTAAATAGCGAGATGTGTCCAATGTTTTAAAGGGCCTGAAAACCTATTTTCTCAATTTTACTCTGTGTGTTACTATGAGCGATGGTCCTACATGAACGCGACATTTTGGTACAAAGATTGAACTGTTTTATTAGTTTTTTTGTCCATGCTCTTCTCACTGGTTTGACATGGACTCCATGGAAAAATGTGATGTGAAATACTTCCACGCACCAATCAAGATTTAAACAATATTTAACATTTGATTGTTACTTCATTAGCCATGAGTGAATTTAAAATGAAACTAGACGTTTTGGGAAATACACTTATTGGCTTTCTCGGCTGATGGGTCAGCAAGTTAGTCCAAAGGGACTCACCCTAAAAATAAGGACAATTCCCTATGATGAAAGAAAGCACACACAATAAGGCAGACACTAAAAGAAGACCTTAAAAGATACACTCGCTCACGTTTCTCTCTCTCATGTTTGATATTATATTCTCTTCTTCCTCAGCGTACACAAGCAATGCAGATATAATCCAGCCAGGCCTGACTCCACTACAGCCCAACCTGGAGGATTTCATGGATATACCAGGTTCTGTCTGTCTGTCTGTCTGTCTGTCTGTCTGTCTGACATTGTGGTACATAAAAATATATTTGCTAGCTGCTATAAGACGTCTGAACTGATCCTTGTATTCTCGTATTAGGTCTTTTAAATCTGAATTTAAAATTAAATTGCTTAATGCAGGGATTTTGTTCTCAAGTGCCACTCCTTTGTTTATGTGCTGCGTCTGCAGTATGTTATTTGTTCCTCAGAGGTTAGAGGGGGGTCAGCGGCCATGAGAATGGGGAAGTGGAAGGAGGAGGAGGTTTACCATTAGAGGCTCCTGCAAGTAGTTCTGATTTATGAATTAAAGCAGCTATAATCAATATTTTCATTAAAACAATGGATCAAATGAATATGTGCAGTGTGAAAGGGGTCGCTCGTAGTGATGAACCCACAGGAAATAATCACCCGACTCTGCAACTTAAAAGGATAGTTTGGATGTTTTGACATGGGGTTGTATGAGCTACTTCTCCATAGTCAGTGTATTACCTACAGTAGATGGCGGTCGGCACCCCCCCAGTTTGGAGAAGCAGACCAGAGTACTGACACGGAAGCTTAGCAATGTACTGCTGTGGACGGGGGCAGCAGCTAAACATAATTTAGCCTCCTAAAAGTGTGTACGCTACATTTAGAATATTTTCAGCGCTGTACCCTGCCCTCAAACAGCCCTGTTTAAGTTTATACAAGGGGAGCTTGAGCTTTTGTCGATGCTCTCATCAAAGCCACCAGACTCCATTGCCAAACAAATGGCAGTTGGCACTAAGGGTGTGGATCGGGCCGCATTTTTCTGTCCGAGCCCGGTCCGCGTCCGACAGAGCAGTAACCGAACCCGACCTGAGCCCGACAGACATTAAGATGTTTATGTCCGGGCCCGACCCGAGCCCGACACAGTTAAAATCTTGTTTTTTTTTCTCATACTAATGACACATGTACGTTTGTTTGTGTGGAAAGCCCGCTTTTATTAAGCAACTGTAGGAAGGCATTCGGAAATGTCAACAGATGAGGCATCAGCGCACACGGGGCAACGAGCTCACGTTAACACAGGCGCGCAGTTGGCTATCTACATAATAAGCTGTTTTAAATTTAAAATGTTCAATGCCTTATCACGCTGATGTGACTGAGCCCGACCCGAACCCCAACATCATTTCTAAATATCTGTTCGAACCCGGCTCGGCCCGTCAGGTCCCGTTGGGCTTGGGTCGGGTATCCATCCTTTAGTTGGCACGGCCCCAGTTTGGAGAAACAGGCATGAGTAAAGGCACAGACACTAAGCAATATACTGCTGTGGAGGGGGGCAGCAGCTAAACGTATTTCAGCCACCTGAAAAACGGCCCACCTAAAAAAAAATCAATATCAGTTTAAGTGATATGCTATATTTGGAACATTACATTTTTGTCAATGGAGTCTGTTGGCTTTGACGAGAGCATAGATAATGGCTTCAGTTCCCCCTGCTTAAACTTTAACAGGGCTGTTTGGCAGCAAGGCGATAAAGCGATGAAAATGTTCAAACACCTAAAATGATATAGATTTATTTAGGTGGGCCTTTTTTTAGGAGGCTGAAATACGTTTAGCTGCTGCCCCCGTCCACAGCAGTACTTTGCTTTGCTTCTGTGTCTGCTTCTCCAAGCTGGGGGCGTGAGTGTATAAGCCATCTACCGTAGCTTATACACTCACTGTGGATTAGGGTTACACAGTATTGACAAAATGTAATATTACGATATCGATTATGAATATTGCGATATCGATATTAATTTAGATATTTTTAAACCTATGTAAAATTACAAAGGTTCCGGGAAAATGCATCAAAACAGATTCATAACAAATACAACACCAGGTTTATTTCAACTGACGGTCATATTGGACTGGTCCAACATCAATAAATAAATAAATAAATAAGGACCATGTCTACAGAACAGGACATGGTTTACTGGTTGGACAGTATAAAATAAATATATAAAGAGAACAGGACACAACTTTTCTTTTTCTCCTCTGATTCGTTCCGTTTAGTTATCTCTATCTATCTCTTCACTTACACGGTCACTCTGTCGAAATATGCACACACGTGGTACGCTCCATAGTGTTTATCACGTAGTGGACCGTGCGCTGACGTGCACTAACATGTGCAAACGGCACAGTGAAACAGGATCATAATAGCGTTTCAAGCACGCTCTAAATCAAACACAACTAAGCCACACAGCAGGACGGGACGCAGCGCTCCACAAAATAAACTAAATATTGCGTCACTTTCGATATTTTGTGATAACGATATTGAGTCAATATATATCTTGCGCCCATAGATGTAATATTGCGCAACGTGATATTGCGATAAAGATATTGTGTCGATATATCTTGCCCCCCTACTGTGGATATGTAGCTCATACGACACAAAACATCCAAACTATCCCTTAAACTGTTTTGGTTCACTCTCATTGCTTTCATCAGTGTCGTTTTCGGCCACAGCAGGCAGCTGTTTTCAGTCAACAAACTCTGATCAATCCGCTGTACACTACCTGCCCAGCACCAAACAGCAGACAGACACAGTTACTCTAGGGACTAGCTGGTGAATATAGTAAAGCATTGAGCAGCTAAAGAGCTAGATATGTATTGCTGCGTGTTACTGCCACGTGTAGATCAGTGGAATAGTGGATGGATATAATAGTTGGACTCTACATGAGCGTCCTTGTGTACGACACAAACAAAACGGGGACCCACTCATAGAAAACCAGCTCCATGGGGCTACCACAGGTTACAAATTTGCACAGGGAACCTTTTAAAAGGTGATACCATATCAGTGTTGTGTCTAAAGCTTGTTTCCCACTGGCTCCAAGTGGCCTGGAAATCTGTAAATGCAGCTTTAAGTAAAACTTCAAAAAAAAATCACAATCAAATCTGAACATGTTTTGGTGCGACATCATTCTCTAATCAATGATTCCTGAGTTGTATTTATAAATGAATACCTGACAGCGATACGTTCCTTAGAGAGTGTGAGAGGCAGGGACGGACTTTACGCGCCAAGGCTGCTTGCCAAACTGCCATCCTGCAGGGAGACACAGACAGCCGAAGAGCAGGTCGTAGTTTAGTTCCTTGCTCGGGGGCACAGTGGCTGTGGTTGCTTTGGCCTTTGTGTTACTTTCAGTGAAGCAATCCTGCAGCCATGTGGCTACAAGTCAGCCTTTGTAACCGACAGACAACCTGCTGCCCACTGCTGTAATACTGTGTGTGTGTGTGTCTGTGTGTCTGTGTGTCTCTGTGTCTGTCTGTCTGTCTGTCTGTCTGTCTGTCTGTCTGTCTGTGTGTGTCTGTCTGTCTGTCTGTCTGTCTGTCTGTCTGTCTGTCTGTCTGTCTGTGTGTGTTTGTCTGTGTGTGTGTGTTTGTCTGTGTGTGTGTGTGTGTGTTTGTCTCTGTGTGTGTGTGTGTGTGTGTGTGTGTATGTGTCTGTCTGTCTGTCTGTCTGTCTGCTGTCTGTCTGTCTGTGTGTGTGTGTGTGTGTGTGTGTGTGTGTGTGTGTGTGTGTGTGTGTGTGTGTGTGTGTGTGTGTGTGTGTGTGTGTGTGTGTGTGACTGTTTGTTCTCACAGTGCTGGCAGAGTCCTGAGGGATCAGCTGTCTGTCTCTCTTTTGGTCACAAGATCCAGGGAGCTAGCAAGTGTCTGTGAGAGCTCCACAGCCATGAGTTTCATCAAGCTGGATTCTGACTAATGTGTGTGTGTGTGTGTGTGTGTGTGTGTGTGTGTGTGTGTGTGTGTGTTAACAATAGCTCCAGTTAGCTGAAATCAAGCTTTCATTGACTGAAGCAAGCAAGGTTATATTTGTCTCCTCAACTGGTCAAAACCTGCTTTGGAGTCGGTGCCGTCAGATGTGAAAGTACATAACCTAATCGCAGATGGCAGCTTGGCACAGTCAGTTGCCAGCATGGCTCCAAAAATATGTGACCTGGCAGATACGAAGCAAATACCTTGAATGACCACCACGTAGAGAGTGCTTCACTGCATTTTGGATGGTGACTCGTTGTTTGATGTTTTGGCTCTTTGCTTTTATTTTGTTGTTTTGACGTTTGAATGTCTCAAATGTGATATTCAACTGCAGACTGACATTAATAATCCGGCTACCTTCCGCCATATCTGTTAGAGAATGAAAGCATTTTGTGTACATTTTGTCACGTCATTATAGGAGGCAAAAAACAATTTTAAATTTAATTGTCTTTCTTTTTTCTTCTAAATCTGAACCTGAAAAAAAAAATCCTTTTCACACCATCATAAAGATTAAGTGCAATTTTCTGAAACAATTTCCATCTTTCCAGCTGCATCAAAGCTTGAATTTTTTCTTATACCTGACTGTCTGATTAACAGTGTGTGTTGGCTTTTCTCAGATATCTTTATGAACTACCGGGGCCAGCCCACTGAGCAGATTGGTTTTGCTGACTGTGGCTATTTTGAGAGTTCATCCAGCACAGCGTTTGCTCCACTTCCCTCCCCTGTGGTAACCACTCCGCAGCTACTTCTCGACACCCAGCTGGCTCAGGTACTGCTGCAGTTTGTTTTACATTTAAATGTCTGGAAGAGAGTAGTACTGAAATTCTCAAATCATATTTTAGTTGATTTTTGTAAATATATATATATATATAAATGTAACTGATTGTGTTAAAGCTTTAGTGCGTAACTTTTTGATATTAATGGACGTCCGTTACATTCAAGCCATTGCCAAATGAGTCGCTACAAAGCTGATTGAGACTATCAGCTCCACACGACTCTCTCTGGATTTCTCAGTATGGCTATGTTCAGAAGATTGTGGCGTCCGCTGACTTTCCCGTTCAGAAACTTGAGTGAAGATAATGACCTCTTCTGAAGAGTCCATCATGTTTTTTTTAATCCTCGGTGTCCTCCTTGGCTACAGGCAACTGCGTAGAGGAGGGGGGGTGGGGGCTCTGTGCGATCACGGAAGGTTTGTATCATGTGGACGCGCCAACAGTTCTGTTGTCATTACTTAGAATTCCTCATGGGGGCGACAGAAACTACGCACTATAGCTTTAAATGGGCTTACGCATCGTCTGGTATTGGTTGCAGGCCCCTGAATTAAAATCAAATTGAAATCAGATCGTGGCAGACTTTGTGATATCAGTAAATGTATCGTTGTCGTAAGAATTGATATAATATTGTATCGTGATGTAACGTGTGTTTTACACTAGGGGTAGGGTTGGGTATCGTTTTTTGTTTTTTTTCCGATACCGGTGCTAAAGTGATACTTTTAAAACGGTGCCTGAACCGATACTTTTTAAGAAAGTAAAAAAAAAGAAGAAAAAAAAGAAGGGTACTAGACAACAGTCAGCGACATTAAAGAAAGGCCATATGGTCAAAATTAAATGATTTAATAATATAGTAATAACTATAACAATAGCGTATTTCACTAGTAAATTGCTGTTGAACGACAAAAACAACCAACACATGGGAAAAGGGTATTTTACAAAAACTGTGAATGCAGCACAAGGCTGGCGAGTTTCTGTTGTTTTTCCGACAACGGCAGCTGCAGTCCTGCAGTCAGACTGTTACGTCTCGTGTTGGAATCCTCTACAGTGAAATACTGTCACACTTTACACCGTTTAGCTGTCAGCATCGTAACCGTGTTTACTCCAGCTGCTAGCTAACGGTAGGCTAACGTTAGCTGCTGTTGAGTGTAGTGTTAACTAGCGCCACGTGCAGTGATGCTTGTGTTGCCTCTAACGTCCGTTTCGGAGCATCAGAGAGCAGTGCAGGCATATCACTGGCACCGGGTCTCGGTACCCAACCCTAACTAGGGGTGCATGATATATCTTTTTTTTTATCGTCATTGCGATATCAACTGGCGCAATAAACACATCACGAAAGGCTGCGACAAATCGCAAAAGCATACCTGTCAAGTTTTGGATTTGAAAATAAGGAAAAGTTTCCAGCGCCCGCCGCGAGCAGTCCCACCACCCCAACCAAGCTCCAGTATCCCTTACATTTTAAGACGGGTGTACAAGAAAGCTAAAATCACCACTTGATGCAGAATGCTGAAAACATTTACAGTTTATAACATTGCTTGTCTTTACATTTTATTTTCATTCCACACATTCTTTTCATTTCATATTGCTTTTCTTTTACAGTTTTTCTTTTCATTTCACGTAACTTTTCTTTACTCTTTTAGTGAGTTATTGTACAAATTTGTTGCAGACTTTGCATTCTTTAAGACTGTTTTGGAAGGAGTATATTTGTGGGCTGGGCCAGAGTGGTTCATTTTACATGAGAGTAGAGCGCAA
This sequence comes from Perca fluviatilis, assembly GCF_010015445.1. Lineage (NCBI taxonomy): Eukaryota > Metazoa > Chordata > Actinopteri > Perciformes > Percidae > Perca > Perca fluviatilis. Next base: position 28,327,938 of record NC_053127.1, on the reverse strand, counting down.
ACAGTTCTGTTGTCTAACGTCATCCTATTCTCTGTAACAATCTTTCGTACCATGCTAAACACCCTTTCTGAACTTGCATTGCTATGGGGAATGCATACTAAAGCCTTCATAAGTTTTGGCAGCGCACCGTTTCTGTCGTAGCGTCCATCATCAGTCTCTGTTTTTTTTTCTTTTTTTCCCTGCGTTGTCACTCATCATCTGACCTCACACACTAACCTTGCGACAACTGCCACCTACAGTACCTGTAGTAGGCTACTGCAGGTGGCAATTATCGCGAGGCTAGTGACAGAGCTCAGATTGGGAATGTTTTTTTTTTTTTTTTACTCCACTCCGGCCTGGAGTATTATTATTTTTTAATAACGCAGGTTAAAATACGGGAGATTTACAGGAAAATACTAATACGGGAGGACAGCGGGAAAGAAGGGTAAAATACGGGACTTTCCCGGCCAAAACGGGATACTTGACAGGTATGCGCAAAAGACAATCAGAGATTTTTTGTGTTAGTTAAAGGTCCCATGACATGGTGCTCTTTGGATGCTTTTATATAGGCCTTAGTGGTCCCCTAATACTGTATCTGAAGTCTCTTTTATATAGACCTTAGTGGTCCCCTAATACTGTATCTGAAGTCTCTTTTATATAGGCCTTAGTGGTCCCCTAATACTGTATCTGAAGTCTCTTTTATATAGACCTTAGTGGTCCCCTAATACTGTATCTGAAGTCTCTTTTATATAGGCCTTAGTGGTCCCCTAATACTGTATCTGAAGTCTCTTTTATATAGGCCTTAGTGGTCCCCTAATACTGTATCTGAAGTCTCTTTTATATAGGCCTTAGTGGTCCCCTAATACTGTATCTGAAGTCTCTTTTATATAGGCCTTAGTGGTCCCCTATTACTGTATCTGAAGTCTCTTTTATATAGGCCTTAGTGGTCCCCTAATACTGTATCTGAAGTCTCTTTTATATAGGCCTTAGTGGTCCCCTAATACTGTATCTGAAGTCTCTTTTATATAGGCCTTAGTGGTCCCCTAATACTGTATCTGAAGTCTCCTATATATATGCCTTAGTGGTCCCCTAATACTGTATCTGAAGTCTCTTTCCCGAAATTCCAGCCACTAGAGCCAGTCCCAAAATGAGCTTTCCTTAGGATGTGCCATTTCTGTGTCTGTAGCTATTGAGGAGGAGAGAGGGGGGGACAAGGTGGAGGGTGGGGGTGTGGACTTGACCAACTGTCACTTTGCTCGTTTGAAAGCCATGATGTCTCTCTCTCATGGGTTGGCCAAATTGTCTGGGCGGGCAAAGCAGAGAAAGGGGAGGTAACCTTGCTCCTTATGACCTCATAAGGAGAAGATTCCAGAACGGCCCATCTGAGCTTTCATTTTCTCAAAGGCAGAGGAGGATACCCAGGACTCGGTTTACACCTATCACCATTTCTAGCCACTGGGGGACCATAGGCAGGCTGGGGGAACTCATATTAATGTTAAAAAACCTCAAAGTGAAATTTTCATGCCATGGGACCTTTTTAAAAGAAAATATCAGCAGAAAAGTGCACTTTAAAAAGTAACATGTAAACATTACATCATAATGTAAAGTTTTAGCGGTGCCTTTAATATTCAATTCAATGTTCAATTTGTTCAATAAAAGAATGATGGAAATGATTTCCTTTCATTTGTTTTAAATTCAACAAGCAATTTGTTGTATTTTAGCAGAATACTGAAAGCAGCAGAAAGGCAGAGCTGAGTACACTTTAATATCTGTTCATTTATCGCAAGTAATATCGTTGCGATATTCAACAATGTTATGGCATGTTGCAGCCCTAATTTACACCCCTAGTTAATTAGTAAAATAGATTGAATTTTTCTTTTCCAGCCCAATCTGTCATCTGACAATTTGCCTCAGCCCTCCTCATCCAGTACCCGACCAGACCAGAGCAGGCCGGGCCAGGGTTGCGGTGAATACCACGCATCTAGCATCATATCAGGGGCCATGCCATATGGACACCAGTCATACCCTGCTCCACCTGTTTCCGTAGCATTCACCACCGGCATCGAGCAGCCGGCCTCTTCAAGTATCCCTTTCCTGTACCCGCCGCCCTGCCATAAGTTTGGCTACTACACGACGACCAGCGTGACCCCCACTGTCATCACTCACACCGCCTCCACCATGGGGGCCCAGGGCTCTGTGCACCAGCCTCACGGTTACCCTCACACAGGGGACCCGTACCCCCAGACTCCCTGCCACTCTCTCAGTTACCCGGCCGCTGCGTCTGACCCGGCCCACGCAGCGCTGCCCTCGGTCACTGCGGCCCACTGCTTCTCCGTCCCCGAGCAGGTGGCTGTTCCAGGGCTCAGAGGGAAGCACAAGCAGAAGACGGGAGGAGCGAGGACAGTCGGTTCCTCTGTGGCTCTGTCTGGACCCCCCTCAACGCCACCCACCCCCACTAGCTGCCTGGCGAAGCTGCTCTCCTCCAGCGCCCGCGAACGTGAGTCACTTCTGTCCAGTGGTGGAATGTAACAAAGTACATTTACTCAAGTACTATACTTCATTACAAATTTGAGGTACTTGTAATTTACTAGAGTCTTTTCTTTTCATACCACTTTCTACTTCTACTCCACTACGTCTCAGAGAGAAATATTGTACTTACTTTACAAATTAGGATTTTTGCACACAAAACACATGTAGTTTATAAAATAGGATGTTTTATTATACATGTGTAGAGGTTTACTCGTCGATTCATGTCTTCATCTGTCCTGAGGAAATAAAGGCCTAAAATGCCCCAAAAAAGTATCATTATAAATGAAACTACCCAACAATATACAGGTCTACAAGTCCAGCTGAAATGATTAGCCGATTAATCGCTTAGTTGATTGATCGTTTCCAGTTTCTAAAATGTGAGGATTTTTCTGCATTTGAACACTTTAAATATGTTTTCCTGATGATACTTACATACTTTTACTTGAATAACATTTTCAATGCAGGACTTACTTATAACGGAGTATTTTAGTGTGGTATTAGTACTTTAACTCAAGTAAAGGATCTGAATACTTCTTCCACCACTGGTTCATTCTGTCTGTCTATCTATCTATCTATCTATCTATCTATCTATCTATCTATCTATCTATCTACTACCTACCTACCTACCTACCCATCTATCTGTCTACTACCTACCTACCTACCTACCTACCTACCATCTATCTGTCTATCTACTACCTACCTACCTACCTACCCATCTATCTGTCTATCTATCTATCTACTACCTACCTTCCTACCTACCTACCCATCTATCTGTCTATCTATCTATCGATCTATCTATCTATCTATCTATCTATCTATCTATCTATCTATCTATCTATCTACCTATCTACCTACCTACCTACCTACCTACCTACCTACCTACCTACCTATCTATCTATCTATCTATCTATCTATCTATCTATCTATCTATCTATCTATCTATCATCCATCCATCCAGCCATCTATCAGTTGTTAAACTGAAAAAAAAAAAAAAAAGAAATTGGATCATGTTTCTGTCCGAATAAAATCAATCGAATAACTTTTGGTTTTTGTGCTTTCAGGGAAGCCATCTCTAGGATTTGATACTCTAGTGGCAGCCAAAGGTCGGAGGTCATCATCCCCCAGTTCCTTGGTGAGCCTGTCCTTTAGTATCACAAGAGTGTTCATTTGTGTTGCTAACTGGCTTGTACAAAAAACAAAACGCAAAAACAACACTTTGTGCCTGTGCGGGGGATTTGTGTGCCGACCAATTTCTGGGCGCAATCATTTCCTCTGTCCGTTTTTTTGGATGGATTAACGAGAAAGACTTGCGTTAGCATGTGAGCATTAGAGGTGCCAGTGAGTGGATTTTGTTACCTTCAGACAGAGCCAGGCTAGCTTTTTCACCTTGTTTTCTGTCTTTGTGCTAAGCTAAGCCAACCTGCTGCTAATCTCTATAAACAGATATCTGCATATGATAGATATCTGCAGAATCTGTAGGCAACGGGAAACGTTCTGGTTTCCGTTTGTGGTCTGTTTGTAGTCCCAGTAGTATTGACCAATCATGTTTGAGCAGCCTTTGGTTGCATGCGGATAACCAGTCCATGTGGAGAGCAAAAGAGGCGGAACGCATTGAAATGTAATCTTGGAACCCATTGGCTAAAGTCTGACGACAGTTTAGCTTTTTTATGTATCTGCATTCATATGCAGATATCTGTTTATAGAGATTAGCCACAACGTCGTCAGATATATTGGCTGTTGGCTGTTTTTGGCCTCCAAAAACCTTTATTATAACCTTGATACTCGTTATCATTTTTAACATGGTGATGACATGTTTCAGATATTTACTACAGAAAATGACACATTACTTCCATTCTGTTACGCCGAGAGCCCAGCTGTAAGTGGTAGTTAATAGTTAAATACAGTGGATATACTGTGCGTATGCACTATATATAATTGGTGTTGGCAGGAAATCTTACACAGCACTATTGCGCACAAATCCGCCAAATAAGTCTTTTTGGATTTTGGTTATTATATTTTTAGAACTGTTTTTTTCATAGGAGGTCTAACTGAGATTTTTTTTTTTTTTTTTAAGATTATTTTTGGGGGGCTTTTCCATTTATTAAGTAATGACAGCGGATAGACAGGAAAGGGGAGAGAGATGGGGGATGACACGCAGCAAAGGGCAGCAGGTCGGATTCGAACCTGCACCGCTGCAGAGGACTCAGCCTACATGGGGCGCACGTTCTTACTGGGTGAGCTAGAGGTCGCCCCCTAACAGGGATTTATTTGACCCCCCCCACATTTGTATGTAGCATCACATTCATCAAATGTGCAAATCCAGTTTGTGGCAAAGGGAAGGGTTATACATGAAACACGTTCAAACATATTGGGTTTTAATAAGGTCAGGAGAAAAGAAAAAATATGTTTTAAAAGGCACTTCTAAGTAGGGCTGGGCAATATATCAATTTCGATATATGAGGCTGGATATCATCTTAAATTTTGGATATCATAATATATGACTTGAATAAGTGTTGTCTTTTCCTGGTTTTCAAGGCTGCAGTACAGTAAAGTGATGTCATTTTTTATTATTTGCCTTTACCCACTTAGTCATTATATCCACATTACTGATTACTGATTATTACTGATTATTTATCTGAAATTTAATTGTGTGAATATTTTGTGAAAGCAACACTAGTCAAGCCTACAATATCGTCGCAATATCGATATCGAGGTATTTGATCAAAAGTAGCGGGATATTTCATGTTCTCCATATCGCCCAGCTCTGCTTCTAAGTATAGATTGTGTGTTGTTCAGCAGTCCAGCAGCAGCACGCTTCATCGAGGAGCTTCATCGCAGCTGCAGCATGGCGCTGCTTGGCCTGCAGGGATCCCAGCGTTGACTCCTCTGCACAGCCAGAGTGCCCCCCTGGGACACAGCGGCCCCCACGTCAGCACCTCCAGAGGCTCGGCGGTGTCGGCCCTGCTCAGCCACGGCTCCGCATACACCGGAACAGCCCTCCTCATTCCCAAGACGGAGAAACTGTCTCCGGTCCAGCTCTACGGCACCGACAGGAGCAGCCTAACAGGTATGCCCTCAACGCTCCGAAGCACCGAAGTAAAAACAACATCTCACTTTTTCCAATGCAATTAGGGATCGCATCTTCTTATAATTGGTGAATGGTAACATGGCCGTTGTCAAGGAAATGTAAAATGCCTTGGGCACATTGAAATTCAAAGAAACCTAGTGATGAGAACTAGGGCTGCACAATCAATCATTTTTTTTATCGTCATCGTGACGTCAACTGGTGCAATAAACACATCGCGAGAGACACTCAGGAGATTTTTGTATTAGTTGAAAGAGAATATCAGTAGAAAAGCTGCACTTTAAAATGTTAACTGTCATTCTTTTTTTAGTGGTGACTTTTTATGTTCAATTCAATGTTCAATTTGTTCAATAAAAGAATGTTGGAAATGATTTCCTTTCATTTGTTTTAAATTCAACAGGCAATCTGTACATGTTAGCAGAATACTGAAAGCAGCAGAACGGCAGAACTGAGTACACTTTAATATCTGTTCATTTATCGTGAGCACCGTTAGTATCGTTATTGCGATATTCAACAACAATATTGCATAGAGCATATTTTCCTCATATTGTGCAGCTCCGGAAAACATGGACATCAAAACGATCATGCTGTATGCACGGAACACATTTAGGCTGTGTTCACACTTGGCGTATTTTTTGACAAGAAAATGTTGACTAAGGGTGCTTTTGTAGTAAAAAAAAAAAAAAAGAGGGAAAAAAAGCTGGCAGCGTTTTGGCTCCAAAAAGCAGCCGAGAGCGTCTTTTGTTGCTATAACAACAGCTACTGCTGCAGTATCCTAGAGCGCTATATGGATCGCTGCTAACGTTGGATAAAACAAAGTGGTGGAGCGAGCTAGAGAAAGAACAGAGAGTGGGAGCGGTACTAAAGCGAGTTCCCTGTACAGGGAGCACCCGGTCATATCATATACTGTAAATCGCTGTGCTCCGACTCCATGTTTTCTTGTTGTTATGGAAACGGCAGCTCTGGCTACTCCGCTTGTCATTGGTCAGCTGTCAAAAATGCGCTTGACGTAGGGCGTTTTTTCTTTTCTTTTTTTCAGAAAAGTTGAACTTTTTTCAACTTCAAAAAGACGCCCTGAGCTGCAGAAAAAAAGTCGGCGGTGGTGTTTAAAAAAGCGCACACGACTTCAAAAAACAGGATTATAATGTAAAACAGATGCTGGCAGCAACAACAAAAAGACGCCAAGTGTGAACTTAGCCATACCTGTTTTTGTATCCGAATTCCGTAACGGCATTCCATGTATTCCGTTACTCACCTAGCCTGACTGTAGGGAAATCTAGCAAAAAGGTCGATCAAGTAAAGCTTGTTGTAGAAGTTTATGCCAGCGTCCACAGCCATAGCATACTGTATCATTTTCATTTACATGCAGAGTGTTTGCCTTGCATATATACAACTGATTTGTACATGAGAGCTGTGCAATGAATCCAAATTTTAATCATGGTTACGATTTTGGCTCCTAAAGATCACAAAATAATTATTTTGCACATTACGTTTTGCAAGTAAACTCTTATTTTGTCCTCAAAAGTTGGAACAGGAAAAGTATTTAGAGAAATTTCACAGTTTAACATGATTTCAGTGTTCATTTGTTGTCACTGTTCTACCATTTTTGTTTTTTTTAATTCAATAATTGCAACATCTTTCTGTCAAGTCAATTATTAATCGTGTTGAATAATCGTGATTTCAGTACTGACCAAAATAACCGTGATTATGATATTTTTTTTTCATTATTGAGCAGCCCTAATGAGAACATGTGTGCATGTAGAGGTCATGCAATTTCCCTACAAAAATAATGAATAGATATTATGTTATCTGTGTTTCTTTTAGTGAATTTCCCAGGACATCCAGGCCAAACATCACCACCAAACCCTTTAGATAAAACCTCCAACCCCGAGTCCCCACACTCATGCTTCTCAGTACAGGGAAAGATAGAATCAAGTAAGGTAGGACACACACCGTCTCATTTCATCTACATATATATATATATATATATATATATATCATACAGCACAGCATGGGATTAAGTAGTTTGTTATGAATAAGATTATCATCTTGTTAGGTGCTAAATAAGTCACAAGTGAATAATACCAGAAACTGTTGACGGAGAAAGTTAATTTGGGGTTGAAGTTTGATGTGTCTATTTCGTCATAATGTTATCTGCAGCAAACGGAGACCAGGAGGATAACGCACATCTCAGCTGAGCAGAAGAGGCGCTTCAACATCAAACTGGGTTTTGACACATTACATAACCTCGTGACAACACTCAGCTCTCAGCCAAGCATAAAGGTACTGTGAGAAAACGTGCAGCTGCATTAGAGCTAGATGAGCTGAAAGGAGCAGCATCACCAAAGAGCAGTTGAGATGATGCACAGACAACTGGAAGACTTTATGAGATGTAAATGCAGCTAGGAAAGTCATTTTGAATTAGGGCTGCACAATATATATATATATATATATATATATATATATATATATATATATATAAATTTTTTTAAATAGTCATTGCAATATCAACTGGCGTAATACAGCGATACCACGAAAGGCTGCAACATATAACACTCAGGTTATTTTATCAGAAGAAAATTTTTGTCATTCTTTATTTAGTGGTGCCTTTTGTATTCAATTCAATGTTCAATAAAATAATGTTAAATAATTTCCTTTTGTTAAATTCAACAAGCAGTGTTGTATTAGAAAATATGTAGAAAATGCAGATCTGGGTACACTTCAATATTTGCATATTTTTCTCAAAATGTGCAGCCCTACTTTGAATATTTGTGAATAACTGGGGTGCATTGCTGACGTGCGTTAACCCCTCTGTCTGCTGTCACAGATCAGCAAAGCCACCACGCTGCAGAAGACTGCCGAGTACATCGGTAAGATGCAGCAGGAGAGAGCTCAGCTGCACGACGAGGCTCAGAGACTCCGAGAGGAGATCCAGCTCCTCAACTCTGCCATCAAGTGAGACTTTTAGCCACGCTGGACTTCTTAATATAGGAGTGTGACTGTGTGCAGGCATGTGTGTATATGCATAACCATTAGGATTGGATGCATGTTTTCATTTAAAGCTTTAGTGTGTAACTTTTTTACATTAATGGACGTCCGTTTCATACAAGCCAGTGCCAAATTAGTTTATAAATAAAGCAAATTAAAACTATCAGCTCCACAAAACTCTCTCTGTATTTCTCAGTATGGCTGTGTTCAGAAGATTGGGTCGTCTGGCGAGTTTCGCGCACTGAAAATTGAGTGAAGATAGTTACCTCTTTTTTTTAATCCTCTATGTTCTCCTTGGCTACTAGCAACTGCGTGTGTGTGTGTGTGTGTGTGTGTGTATGTGGGGGGGGTCACAGAAGGCTTGTGTCATGTGGACGCGCCGACAGTTTTGTTGTCATTTCTTAGAATTCCTCATGGGGGCGACAGAAACTACGCACTTTTAATTTAGTTTTTTCTAAATAGAGCAAGACAATACCTTTATGTCTCTATGTGGAGTCTGCACTATACAGTATATCAATTTAGGTGAATACACATTTTACTTGGCAGATAGTAGGTCTAACTTTAATTTATGAATGTATATTGCTTTATGCATTATGCATATGATTAAACATTTAAAATGTTCCACGTTAACCTACAGCCACAGCAGCGGAAAAAGAGCTGCTACTCGGTTTGTGTAGCTTAATCCTGTCTTTCTAAAATGTTTCAAACTGTTTTAATATTATATCTGGGTGATATTGGGATTCAATTTAAAGGATAGTTTGACAGTTTTCAGACTGTGGATATCTTGCCCCACCACTTTCACTGGAAGAGCATTAGGAAGCGATCTCTAAGTAATGACAACACCACTGTGGTGCATCCACGTATCGCAACCCTTCGATGATCGGCCACCATTATACAGTAGGTTACAAAACCCATTACAAACCTGTTCAAGAGCAGGAAAGGTGTGTCTGATCCTAGTCCTTTTTCCTTTTTATAGAGCTCTCCAACTAGGAAAAGCGCCATCAATGGTTATCCCTGTTTGTGTAAGCCGTCCGTCACTTTCTTTTTAGGATTTTAGTCCTTCTGCTGAACGTGTAGGTCTTTTCTTAGCAGAACAATCACTGACTGAGTGATGTGTAAAACGCATCACTCGAGCTTCTGCTTGCAAAAGTCGTCGGACTATACCATTTTGTAAACATAGCCATACTGAGAAATACAGAGAGTTGTGTGGAGCTGATAGTCATAATTAGCTTTGTAGCAACTCATTTGGCAATGGCTTGAATGTAACGGATGTTCATTAATATAAAATAGTCACGCGCTAAAGCTTTAATGGCCGGTATGAAAAGTAGGAATGATTTCAGCAAGCAAAAATGGTTTCAATGTACATATTTGTAACCTTTATTTAACTCTTTTAATTTACATTTAACTTTAAATCTCTTTTTCAAGAGTGTCCTGGCCAAGACAGGCAGCAGCACCATTTTTATTTAGACAATTTTTAAGACATAAATCAAACACGACAATTTAAAATGGATGGATGGATGGATGGATGGATGGATGGATGGATGGATGGATGGCTTTAAGTGCGTGCACTGAAACCAGCGCCCGAATATTCATGTGGTTTTGTAACTTTTTTCAAGATGAGGGAGCTGCATACTTTAACACTCTTTTTCTTAGTTTAGTCTAGATATTAGGGAAAGTTAGAAGGAAAAAGTGCTGGGAGCGTAGACCATAACTATGGGCCCCTGACTATTGATTGTGAACCTAACCTTTAATATCACATATTGGTCTTTCCCTGCTGATATGAAGATGCACTGCACTGCTTTGTTGACTTAGCGTGTCTCTTGATGCAGTGCGTGCCAGCAGCAGCTTCCAGCCACTGGTGTGCCCATCACACGGCAGCGCTTTGACCACATGAGGCAGAAGTTCCGAGAGTACGTCCAGGCACAGACGCTGCGAAACTGGAAGTTCTGGATCGTATCCTTATGGATGTAAATCTGCCAGAGGTTCATTAAAAAACCTCACTCTGCCACAAACACACTCTAAAAAAAAACTTACTCTGCATAGGACTTGTGTTGAGTACTAAATGTAGCCATCTATTCCTGTGCGGGGTTCTTATGTGTCAGTACTTTGGGGTAGTTGCCTGCAGCATCAACTGGCTTCTTCCTCGCTTTGGAGGAATCTCAAATGTTGTTATCTTCCCTAAACCTGAATCCAAATGAACTAATTATGCCAAGCATTTTGCCAGTCTGGAAAGATACTGTTAGGCAGGGAAATGTAGCTTTTACTTTGGTGCAGTACATATGGTAAGTGACTGAAACCTGGTCTTTCTACATATCTAAGTACGTCTCAGTGTAATCAGGCAGAATAAATGGCTGTGTGTTGTATATGCCAGTTGCAGAAGAAAAAAAGTCATAGTAATCCTTAACTCTTTCCTTATGATCACCCAATCCGTTACTGCTGCCCTTATCTTGCAGGCAAGATACGAAGATTAGATTACCATTTTACCATCTTTGTGTGTTGCACAAAAACACCTTGAGGGTGTTTTCTCTCCATGAATATTAAGGTATCTTCGATGGTCGCTCAAGAGATTGTGCATTTATCGAACTGCTGATATAATGAACTTACATACATAAAGTTCTCCAAGAGAATCTTTTCTCTTCACATAGAGTCGAGATGGCAACATTTAGCGTATATTTGACTCTTTTTATTGCCTCTCCATAGACTGTGCTATTCAACATTGATTCAATCATTGCAGACTTATTTTGTTTTTAGTCGACCACTAGTTTGGTGCTGCTTCTGAATCAATGAGCCACTCACTTGCAGTGTTATGACTGAAATAACCATTAAAGAACAAGTCTGGTGGTATTATAGTGTATATTTTTCTTATTGATAACAAATCCCATGAAAAGACCAAAAACAAGTCTGTGTATCCAAAGCCTGACAGATCTCATCCCTCTGTGCCTTAGAGCTCCATTGTTGTCCAAAATGATTAAAGACGCACCAATGAGCCACACTGTTGCACTGGGTGCCATGTTCCTTCTCCTTGGTTTATTTTGAGTCAATCACATACACCCCGGTCTGCTGTAAATACTCACCAGCCTATCTAATGTGCATTATTCCGCAGGTTAAAATACAGTAGTCCCTAACAAATTCACAATTTACTCCTTTTTATAAGATTTCGGAATTATTATTACTATATAAAGTGTTGTACTTCTTTTCAGCTCCGTGTATAGTAAATTGATGTTTTGTATTTATACCATATTTCATGTGGAGAATGTGATTGGTGTAGACCTACAGACACTTTCTACTAAAGATGGCTTCTCAATGTCTAGTACCAAAATGTTGCCATTAAGTTTGTCTTTGCAAATTAGACAGTGTGAGAGTTTCTTTGCAACTTTTGACCTCCTTGTCTCTCCTATGCACCTGTCTCATGTGACAGATGTGCATAGTATTTTTCAATTCGGAGTCACATTTGCTTGAAAGAAACTACAGCTGCTGTTATAGGACATTACTGAGCCCTTTTAAAGGTTAATGTGTTTATGACTTACGTCTGCAGTAGGAACCAATGGGCTTGGGACTGAGGATATGGGAGTCGCTAAGTTTTGAAAGACAGACTAACGCATCGTTGGAGTTGTTCTTTTTTGGGGGATTTGTTGACAACAAGGAAGCTATAGAATAACACCAGCCTATGGACGTCATAAAGCACTTTGCTATGGACATCCTTTGAGATACTATGCAATGCTTAATATGAATTCACTAACGTTATAAAAAACACCAGTGTGTCACTTTTGAACGACTTCTTTCCTCAACTCCGTGTCAGTTCAGTATCATCATCGAGCCGCTGTTTGAGTCCTATAATGGAATGGTGTCCACTGCCAGTGTGGAGGACCTCTGTCGGTCCACTCTGTCCTGGCTGGACCAACACTGTTCCCTGCCTGCCCTGAGACCCAGTGAGTGTGGAACAACTGCTTCCTCAATGCAGAACTAGGGCTGCAACTAAAGCTTATTTTCATTGTCGATTATCCTGGGGATTATTTTCTCAGTGGTTTGGTCTAAAAAATGTCAGAAAATGATAAAAAAAAAATGTTGATCACTGTTTCCCAAAGCCCAAGATGACATCCTCACATGTCTTGTTTTGTCCTCTACTCAATTTTTTTTAGTTTACTTTCGTAGAGTAGTGAAGAAACTACAAAATGTTCACATTTAAAGGTACAGTAGGTAAGACTTATAAAACTAACTTTCTGTCATATTTGCTGAAACTGACCCTATGTTCCAGTAGAACTACATGAAGCAGGTAATAAAAAATAAAATCCGGCTCCTCTGGCACCACCTACAGCCTGTAGTGCAATTTGCAAAAATCCACCCCTCCCTGTTCAGATGCACCAATCAGGGCCAGGGGGGGTGTCTAACTGCATGTCAATCACTGCTCATGCACACTCATTCATTCTCCCTTGTGGGGGAGGGGCTTAGGAGACCGTTTTGGGCTTTAGCAGAAAGGGGGGAGGGACTGAGAAGATGTCGATGTTCAAATTTCTTGGCTAAGTCCTGGATCTTCACAATCCTCCCTACAGCACCTTTAAGAAGCTGGAATCAGAGAACTTTTTCTTTTTTTCGTAAAAAAACCCGACTCAAACCGATTATCAAAATAGTTGACGATTAATTTAATAGTTCACAGTTAATCGATTCATCTTTGCAGCTCTATGCAGAACCAATATTCCTACGGCAAATATCCTTAGTTTGATAGTATTTCTGTTGCACATTAGCTATAATCTGTGTTTGTGGTTTCTCTGCGTGTCCCGTCAGTGGTTCTGAGTTCACTCCGTCTCCTGAGTACCACCACGGCCATCCTGACAGACCCCAGCCTACTGCCGGAGCAGGCCACCCTCGCTGTCACCCAGAGCCACCCCGCTGCTGTCCTGGACCACTCCTTACAGCCCGCCACTCGGGACAACATACACCCCATGTGACCGCGAAGAACAGACTCATTGGAAAGTGAACTGGAATCCACCATAATGCACAGGAGGAGAGCCTGTGCAATGATTCAAAATAGACTCAACACTCAGCTCCGGGACTTTCAATAATGCATAATCACATTCCTATTAAACTTACCAGCTGCAAAAATAATGTATTCCAGTACACCTAAAACATCATAGGAACTATTTGTGATCTATGCTTTAATTCTGATAAAAGCATAAGTTAGTTGGACTAAACACTTGTATTATTTATAAGCCTCAAAATCTTTGGTGAAGCAGTAGTTATATATTATAATATTCTCCATTCCTTTCACATGTCAGGTTATCTTTTCTTTATGTGTATCATTCACTGTTGCCTTTAATTACTGACTGAATTACTAATCAACTCGATGCAAAATGTCTTTCTACACCTTCCACTGTATTGGGCATCACACATCAGTTCCAGTATTAGATAAACCGAAATGAATAGCTTTAGTTGGCAGGGGTTATTTCAGAGTATTCATTTTAATAGTTCTCAAAGTGGAGTTTGCAGACCTCCAGGGTCCAGACGGTGAAATATGAAAAGAAAATGAAAGATAGTTCAATTATACTGTCAGAATAGAAGGAATGTCTGCTTTGGTAAGAGATTTCAGTCTTTCAATTTTGCAATACTAAAATCATACCAGAAACAGCTTTCTGTTAAACCAGGAAAAAGGTTAACTAAACCCGGAGTTTTACAAAAAGCCTATACTATAATTTAATTATATGAAGAAAAGAAGAACAAAAATAGTAATAACTTGTCATCACAAGCACACAAGGGGCGCAATAAACACGCACAGCACGCAGTTTAGAAGACCATTCCTGCTGATGCACTGATACAGGTCTTTTCACAGCAGACATCTTTGTCAGCAGGTGTTTCTTATTACATTAACGATGGCTCTGTTCTATTCAGTTGTCCCAGTGAGCAATGGCATCGTGGCAGTGAGCCATCATGCGCATTAAGGAGCTAGATGGAACTCAAGTCATCACTAACTTAATTATTTACACCTGTGCTTTTCCTACTGCGACATGTCAAAATGGCTTCCGAGAAAGAAGCCTGTTTGGGAATAAGTCTTCATAAGTGATGATATAGAAAGTGAACTGCCCCACTGTGGCCGCCGTTTAGGACTTAAGTCGTACACAGAAAAAAAAAAAAAGGGGAATCAACACGCTAGGTGACGCTATCCCAGTGCACTTGACGCCATTTCCTCGTTGTCTGCAGAGGCTCCTCCGGGTCGCCAGGGGGCGCCGTGCTGCGGGCGGGCCCGAATCGGCGCCGTGTGGGCTTTTTGTTCCCAGCTCTCCTCGGTGCGCTGTCCACTTCAGCACCACAAGCCGAGCAGAGGCTGCGGGGCTACAGCTAAACGCTGAAGAAGAGGGACGGAAGACACGGCTCAACATCAGCACCGACCCAGGTCCCAAAATACAGAAAATACTGAAACGTATCCGCCACAAACGCCGAGACCAACGAGACAGAAAGACTGCAGAAAGAGGTACGAGTTTTTCGAAGAAGCTTAAATAGGATCAAGTTGGTGGAGGCAGGGATAATAACGGGCATCACTGAAGAAGAACAAGCTCCCCTTCCCTTCCACGTTGATAAATAAATACTGTATGAGAGGCGGTGTTTACGTTCGCCTCTTGTTCGGTCTGTGCGGTGTCTCATATTGTCACCCTATGGCCAGTTTAGTAGAGCGAACTGGGCATACTAAAGTGATAAAGGGCTGGACGGAGACCGTGTTTTTTGCTGGGCAGCCGCTCCTCGCTTTGCAGATGGTGGTGTTTTTGTAACTCGTCGATTTCCGCTGCTACACTGTGACCAGCTGCTGTTTCTTTATTCTCTCCCCCCCCCCACCCCTCTGTCCTGGCTGCGGGACATTTATCAGCACCGTCACTGTTCTCATATTGTTCTCATATTTTTTTTTGCGAATTGAGGGGCGTATTGTGTCGGGGAAAACCGCCTCCACTCCGTTAACACATTTGCGGGAATAGGCTACCCAGCGTTTTATTTCGTATATACGCACACAGCAGTAGGTACATTCTATTTAATACACCCAGCCTGGTCTTAAATATGTTGATGTTAGCTATTTGAAATAGGATTCTCTCATAGAAGCAGAATATTTTGGGGAAAGTTTGTTCACAAAGATGCTTGATTATTACGAGCTGGGTGGTTTAGTGATTTTTGCATTGAACACTTTATGAGTGACTGTTGATAGTTTGTGAATCGGTGAAGACTGAAGAGTTATTAGCCTAGGTCATGTGCTGTTGTGTCAATCTAGTGGAAGGGTTAATTTACCCTCTCTTTTTTTTTTATTTGAACTGTAAAATACTATACTGTACCTGTTTTTAAGACGCACATTCTTTTGGTGATGTTCTCTTGATACTGTAAATGAGGCAGCTGAGAGGTGTCATTTTATTCCCTGTGTGTGAGCCCTGTCATCCAGCGCTGGCAGGCTTAATTGTCAGGTCTGTCCACTGGGGGAATTAGGTCTCTGACAGCTTCTGTTTCATTCGAAATCTTTAATCTGTGCATTCAGAATGCGTCTAATTTAACTCCTTTGCTGTGGTGGCTTTTGCGGTCTCTCTAGGCTATGCAAAGACATCCCGACATATAATATACCAAACATCAAAACAAATGGATATGCAAAGTATAATGTTCTATTATAGAAGTAGTGACACATAAGAAAATAAAATGAAAAATATTCACAAGAGTTCATAATACACAGTAAAGTCTTATTTATTTTCAATAGAGAGGACAGCTCTGACCTGTCTCCTAATACATTGAATAATATATTGTGATACAAAATATTGATACTAGAGCTGAAAGGGTTAGTCCATTATTCCATTAGTGGATTTACAGGAAATCAATCAGTAGTTATTTCGATAATCAATTCATCGTTTGAATCATTTTTCAAAGCAAAAATGCCGACAAGATGCTTATGCTTTGAGGATGATGTCATTGTAAACTGACTATCTTTGGATTTCAGACTGTTGGTCATCAAAACAAACAATAGGAATATGTCACATTGGGTTCTGGGAAATTGTGAAGGACAATTTTTTTTTAATATTTTTCATAAACTGAAAAATGTACTAATTGAGAATGACTCAATAATGAAAATAATGATTAGGCGCAGCCCTAACTGATAAGGCTGCTGCAAATTCCATTAGGACTCCCAGCCTACCGGTAGTCCATACTGACATTGCAAACGACTGTTTGTCTCGGTCCTCGTGAACATCCCACGAATCAGTAATCGGTGCTCAGTTTGTGACATGCTGCTCGGGTAAAAGGGAAAGGTCAGCAGGAGCTGTGTGCGTGGCAGGACAGTGACAGCGCTGACCAAATACTCAGCTCCATGGGACTGGAGCGCTGCTGAGCTGCTCTGGCCAGACTTAAAAAAAAAAAAAATACTGAGTGCATCTCGGAAAAGCACATCTTCCATTTTGTCAGAGTTCTGCTGTTGGCGAGATAGGCCCAGGTGAGGTGAGAGGCTGATAGAGGGATTAGCTTGTTGTAGGATGTGGCTGCTCATAGAGGTGCGGGAGAAATGTCAGTCGCTCTATCTTCCTCTGCAGTCTGTCTCTCGGCTTCTTTCTCCACAAAGAATACCCCCCCACCCCCAAACCACCACCACCTTCGCCACTCTGCAGCATCTCTGTGGTTCTTTTCGTTTCCCCTCCTCGCCCTGGTCAAAACATATTTGATACCAATACCGTGTTTTCAATACTGGTTCCTAAACGATCATCACATTTTATAAAACTAAAAGAAATTACAACATTACACTAGGGCTGGGCGATATGGAGAAAATCAAATCTCACGATATTTTTGACCAAATACCTCGATATCGATACCGCAACGATATTGTTGTGTTGACTATTGGTGCCTTCACCAACTATTTACCTAATGGGATTTTTGATAAATAATCATCAGTAATGTGGATATAATGTCTAATGTCTAATAATAGAACAGTTACAACTGGTGAGTTCAGAAAAGTACATCACTTTACTGTAATGCAGCCTTTAAAACCAGGAAAGGACAACACTTATGTCATATCACGATATTACGATATCCAAAATCTAAGGCGATATCTAGTCTCATATCAAGATATCGATATAATATCGATATATTACCCAGCTCTACTTTACACATTACGGCACAAATCTTTCAATTTATTCTTCAGCTCCTACGACGTGAGTCCCGTCTCCGTGCGAGTTTTTCCTGCGTGTCTCTACGACGTGTATCGCCACAAGCCAAGCCAATCACAAACATTTTTAGGTCTTGGTAGAAGCACGCTGCGTGCTAATTGGCTCACTGACGCTGATGAGATTTACTCCTTATGTACTGAAATTGGGTATTGAATGACGAGGCATTTTTCGATACTTTTAGAGGCAAGTCAGTCGGTGCCTAAAAAGTATTGAATTGGGTACCCAGCCCTAGTCAGCGCATGCCTCCCTGCATTCTCCTCTCCTCTCATCCCCCTGGCAGACACACACACACACACACACTCTGCTCCTCCTCCTGTCCTACTTCCTTCTTCTTCAGCTCTCCTGAAGGGCGAAGCCGCTGTTGGTGAAACCTCGAGGGGGAGGACAGTTGAACGGGTAGCAGAGGAAGGATGGAGACGTAGTTTTATTTTTTTTTTTTATCAGGCTGAAGTGTTTCTGGCAAGTACTAATAGCCAGACATTGTCTCACAGTGTGTGTGTGTGTGTGTGTGTGTGTGTGTGTGTGTTAAACAAACATACAGATTGCTGCAATGTGAGAGCACAGCAGGGATGTCTCTGCGTATTCAAAGAAAGTCATGCCAAATAGACTGTGATTTTGCAATAAAATCAGCCTGAAACTGCACTTGAGTTGGCGGGATGAGGACTGTCGCGTAGCCGGGCTTTATGGCATCACTGCAGGTGGTGATTCCTTTTATGTTTTATTTAAAAGGCTTGTCAGTGTGTGTTCCTGTCTCCAATCAAAGGGCACCGAGGGAGTATTTCTAGCTAAAGAGCTAAGTTTTACTGCTGGTTTCTGTGGGTGGAGTGGATGTGAAGCGTCCTTTCAAGGATGTTGTGTTTTTGAAGCAAACTTCTCACAATGATCGGAGTACCAGCACCAGTGGGAAGTCAGACCCCCTCGGCATCTATTACAACTACATTTGAAGCATTTCATACTAAAAAAAAAAAAAAAAAAAAAAGCTTGAAATTTGTCACCATATTGGATTTTATTTCCTTCAGTTGTCCCTGCACCGCCTGTAAAACCTTAAAATTCTTTAGATATTTTTTTTTTACCCATCACACTGCATTTTATAGCATTGTGTAGCATGTTTTTCCTCATTATTTAGTCACAGTGTTTATGTTTGACGGGTACGATAATGACGAGCTCTAAACGATGCATTAACAAAGTAAATAAGTGTGTGTTATTAAATTGAGTCCTGCTATTATCCCTCTAAAACAAGGTCAACAAATCCCAGTGTACAGAATTCTGATAAAATGCTATAGACAGGCTATTACAACAAGGCTGAATTAAGGAAACAATGTCGACATGACTTCATTTATTCCATTCACTTTGGTAAACTAGATTCACACTTTAAAAACTGTTTTTACAAGTCAGTCATTTTTATATATTTTTTTATCTTACTATAGGTTAAAGGACAGGTCCACAACTTTTCAAGTCTGCCTTTAAACAATAGTCCGGTGCCCGTAAGAACAGTGAAAGCGGTTGCTGTAATCATCCCTCCTGTTTATACTGGCCATGTAAAGATCCTTTCATCATGGGGACAAAACCCACAGATCTGTGTAAAAATGAATTCAAAAATGTATGCTGAGTAGGGTTGGGTATAGTTTGGAGTTTTACGATTCCGATGCCGAACCGGTACTTTTAAAAAGATTCCGATTCTTGAAAAACTGAAAAATGACATCTTTGATGTCATATGTTTACTAGTGACCACGTGCGGTGAATGGTTAATATGATTTTACGTCCGTTTTGGTGAGCCCAGAGGGAAAATATGGCATTTTAAAAGTAGCCTGCATTTACTGTAGCTAGCTAACGGTAGACTACAGAGAGAGGGTGATATTTTTACGTCCTTTTCGGAGCGACAGAGGGAAAATATTTCAGTCGACACATTAAGTGGAACCGAAATGAGCAACCAAAATTTGCGTTCTAATCCGGTCCGATTCCATACTAGAACCGGGGATCGGTACCCAACCCTAACGCTGAGTACCACAAGTGTGTGTTTTATTTATTTATTTATTTATTTTTAACAAAAAGAGGGAACATTGAGACCAAAACAAGACTGTAACTTTGGAAGATACCCGCTTCAATTTGAACTCCGACTGCTAAAGCCTCGTGTTACTGTAGCTTCAGATAGTACCAGCCAGTACTGGAGATGTCCTGAGGCTGTAAAGTTCAACCATATTGTACTTGAAGAAGTGCTATAGCCTATAAGACCCTGGTCTGATCTGGATCGATAGCCAGCCCACTCTGCACTGGTTGCTGGTTGTCCTTGAGAGGCGGTTACGAGCTATGTGCTGTTTGGTGTGGGGTGGTGCAGCCGTCATCGGAACCCGCAGCAGCCCGCTCACAGGCAGGATGCCGCACTTGGGTTACCTGAGATGAATTCTCCCCGTAAGAAAATCCCCCCCCACCCCACCGGCTTCACAGCGGGGGCCTGTGTCACAGCGCTCAGGCTGACAAAATAGCACGCCACTCTTCCAATGTAAAAGCGCATCCATTTTTAATCCTCCTCCTTTGAGAGAACACAAACAGACAACATTTTTTTTTCTCTCTCTTTTTTGACTCTTTCTGGAGTTTGCTTTTGATGATTCATCCCGTTTCTCAAACAGCACATGTCATCATGTGTGGGTTTTATTTTTGTCCATTTCCAATGCTCGGTGAAGCTATACTCCACTCACTGTGGGAGATTGTGTCATTTTGTTTCCCTGTGGCTCACAGGAATTACAATGTGTCCATGGATTCAGTGATTTAGCTGTAGGCTACAACTTACGCCCCCTGTATTTGTTTATGTTTCGTTGTGTTGGCACCGTCAGCGATTAGCATCTCCTGTAATGTGCCTATAAATATACTGACAGTTTATCCCTGGATAGCTGTAATACTGAAGAAAACATAACTCTTTGAACAATGCAATAGATATGCCAGTGCCTTTATTGGTGTTTCTGCTCATTGTGATGTCATTACTTGGAGTATCTTCAAATGCTTCATATCCCTTAAATCAGTACAACCTAAGCTAAAAGGGTATAAGTCAATAAACCATAATTAATGAAAGTATTGAAATTGTGTCATGAAAAATACCAAAACTAATGTTTTCTTTAAAGGTCCCATAGCATGAATATTTCCCTTTTTATGAGTTTTTTTTAACATTAATATGAGTTCCCCCAGCCTGCCTATGGTCCCCCAGTGGCTAGAAATGGTGATAGGTGTAAACCGAGCCCTGGGTATCCTGCTCTGCCTTTGAGAAAATGAAAGCTCAGATGGGACGATCTGGAATCTTCTCCTTATGAGGTCATAAGGAGCAAGGTTACCTCCCCCTTTTCTCTGCTTTGACCGCCCAGACAATTTGGCCCACCCGTGAGAGAGAGAGACATCATGGCTTTCAAACGAGCAAAGTGGCAGTTGGTCAAGGCCACACCCCCACCCTACACCTTTTGGGAAAGAGACTTCAGATACAGTATTAGGGGACCACTAAGGTCTATATAAAAGAGACTTCAGATACAGTATTAGGGGACCACTAAGGTCTATATAAAAGAGACTTCAGATACAGTATTAGGGGACCACTAAGGTCTATATAAAAGAGACTTCAGATACAGTATTAGGGGACCACTAAGGTCTATATAAAAGAGACTTCAGATACAGTATTAGGGGACCACTAAGGTCTATATAAAAGAGACTTCAGATACAGTATTAGGGGACCACTAAGGTCTATATAAAAGAGACTTCAGATACAGTATTAGGGGACCACTAAGGTCTATATAAAAGCATCCAAAAGCTGCATGTCATCGGACCTTTAACGTTAACTGAATAAACACCAAATATATTGACCCAGAAGATTTCTAAATGTAGAAACATGAACAGAATATTTCTTAACACCACATAGGTTATTATGTAACTGAATGGTTTTGAGAGCGTTTTGATAGATTCACCTGTAATAGAATGGTGTAACGCGATAGCGTCATCACCAGCGTTCAACGTAATGACGTGGAAGACAGACGCCTTCGCTTTCTGCTGCAAAAAGATTGAACGCTCGAACTGTTCTGGTTTTTATTTTTAGATCGATGTAAACAGGATCTTGCAAACTACAATCTCCAGCGCGAGGTCCGTTCTCTAAAGGTTAAATAGCCTACGTGATGATTCTGAGGCAGATTGTGGCGTTATAAGGAGCGTCTTTGTTTCTATGATTTCAATTTTGTGGATGATTACTCCCAGTTGTGTTTGTATGGGCATGCACCTGTCCATTTCCGTTCACACAGTATATTTGCCTCTCATTTCTCCTTCAGCGTCTGTTTTAAAACCCCTCCTATAGAGTATAAGTCATCTTGATAACCAAATTTAGATTGTGAATCTCCTGTATGGGGATACAGATGCCAAGATTAGCTTCAGCTCATCTGTTTAGAGCCCTTCTTCCTCCCATGTCCCTTTTGAAATCACACTCGGCATTCTAAGGTGTTTTTCTTCATGTAGTTTGGATTTAATTCCTGTGGGTCTGTAATGTAATTTTAAGTTTGAGTTCAGCCCCCCCCCAGTGTAGAAAGCATTTAAGCAACTTGGAAGATAAAAAAAAAACAAAAAAACGCCTGCTTCATCCCCTGATCAAAGGGAGCTTAGCCCCAGATTCATCCTCATCAAGAAGCAGAACGACATTAGATAAAATTAACATCAAGAACTGAAAACTGAATAATTCAACCCACTTTTTGGGGGGTTTTGTGGGGTTGGAGGCTGTTTCTAATGAAC
Organism: Perca fluviatilis; assembly: GCF_010015445.1. Classification (NCBI taxonomy): domain Eukaryota; kingdom Metazoa; phylum Chordata; class Actinopteri; order Perciformes; family Percidae; genus Perca; species Perca fluviatilis. The sequence goes on along the minus strand of NC_053127.1, from coordinate 28,305,438 downwards.
TTTGTCCCTTGCACACTGGTAATAGTTAGAAAAGGGAATGTTTTATTCAGTAGATTCCTCAGATCTATTATTACTCAATTAAATATTAGCCACATTAAGACCAGTGCTATCTTTTCTACCCGACGTTTGTTTTCAATTACGTGTGTGTGTGTGTGTGTGTGTGTGTGTGTGTGTGTGTGTGTGTGTGTGTGATGAAACAGGCACATGAAACCGAGTTATTGAAGTCGAGACAGTCATGAGAAACGGCCGTGCTCTGTTCGAGTCGCGCCCGTTTGAAGCTGTCACCCAGTTACTGCTCAAAGGGCACTGTTTGACTGCTTGTTAGCCGTGTGTGTGTGTGTGTGTGTGTGTGTGTGTGTGTGTGTGTGTGTGTGTGTGTGTCCGTCCCTTGGGATCCTCTTCCTCTATCCCACCGACTTCAGAGCTGCTTTGAAGTTCTTCCTCAGAGGAGAGGTGAAGGGGATGGAAGAGAGAGAAAAGGAGGAGGGAGGAGACACTGAGACAAAGAGGAGGTGTGGGGGGGGAAAAGAACAGTGAAAACATTTAATTTTTTTTTATCCCTGCACTCACTCTGTTCATCCCTGAGCTTCCCCCCCCACCCCCCATAATTTCAGAATGATGTCATAGGCTGCATGGTGTCTTCTGCGTGACCAAGTGTAGCTGTGTTGTTGGGCGGAGTACAAAATCTCAGGAGAACGCAGAGAAAGAACGCAGAGAAAGAGTGCTCGATGCGAGGAGAACGCTGTGTTAGGAACTTCCAGCATATTAGGGTGGTCATGTAGCTGCTCTCGATCAACTCATGAATAATGGAGGGGATCAGTGTCTAGTTCCATCAGGTGATCCCGGTGTACTTTTCAGGTGTGTGTGTGTGTGTGTGTGTGTGTGTGTGTGTGTGTGTGTGTGTGTGTGTGTGTGTGTGTGTGTGTGTGTGTGTGTGTGTGTGTGTGTGTGTGTGTGTGTGTGTGTGTGTGTGTGTGTGTGTGTGTGTGTGTGTGTGTGTGTGTGTGTGTGTGTGTGCGCGCGTCAGTGTGAGGGTGAGAAGAATGGAGAGAGGCGCAGTGAGAGCAGCTGCTGCGGCCAACACACCCTCAACACACAACCATCTGCCGTGCTGACTCCAGAGAACTAACACACACACACACCCTCTATTTAACTCTATCTGCAGTTTTAATGCTCAAATACAATATATAGAAACAAATGTTTCGTTCATATTTTCTGTGACATTAACGTGTAAAAAGAGAGACAAAAAACTTTTGAGCTATATATATATATATATATATGTATGTATGTATGTATGTATGTATGTATGTATGTATGTATGTATGTATGTATGTATGTATGTATGTATGTATGTATGTATGTATGTATATATATATATATATATGGGCTCCACACAGCATTGCTACCCAAAACAAAAACAAATGCAAGCTAATTAACCTCCAATGTGTGAAAACGTTAGAAATTAATAGCTATTTTTTGATTAGGAAAATGTCCTAATCCAAAATCCACAAAAGACATGACATCCAAATTAGCACCCTAAGCTCAATTTGAGCTCTTCAGCTCCTCCGCGAGATATTTACACACACACACACACACACACACAAACACACACACACACACACACACGCAGTGAAGGCAGGTGTTTGCTGTGCAGGAAATGATTTTTTATTCTAACCTCCTGAATCTGATTGTGGCAGTAGATTCTGTAGATAAAGCAAAAGAGTGAGTGAGAAGTGATCCTCTCAGCAGCCCATCCACAGCTGCCATAATCCTGAGTGGGTGAGGGGGGGGTGGAGAGGATTGGGCAGAGATAAGATGATGACTCAGGGAGAAGCTCTCTCTAAGGAAATGAGACACAGAGCTTCATAAATGGCTTGTTTGGTGAATTACTAACCCCCCCTCTCTCTCACCCATCAAAAACAGTTTTTACAAGGGTAAACTAATATAATCCCCCACTAGCATCAGCATGCAGTTCATATGGTCTGTGTAAATCATGTTGAATCGTAATAGCGTTTATTTGGATCACGTACAGTCTTTTGAATAAACCACATTTTAATTGCTCTGGATAAACAGAATTGTCAGTGGGTGCGTGTCATGAGTGACAATGGTTTCAGCGTGAGTGAAGCTGAGCTGCACCGCGTGGCAGAATTCCATTTATTTACCCACAGGGGATTGGGGGGGGGGAATAAAAACAGGAAAAGGTGATGCTGCGAGCAAATGCTGTGCTGAAAAGATGAATGCAGGCTCTGACCTTTCCCATCTTTTCTTTGCCGAGCATACTGGGAATTCATATCAGCCTCGCCTGCTGCAGTCGTTGCTTCCCCCTATTTGGAGCGGGCCAGACCTAAAATAACACTTTGTTCCCTTTAACCGCAGCTCAGAGCCAGCGTACTGCTGGATGTGTGTAGCAGATTGACCTCAGTGTAGAATCTGGTTTTGAGTTCCCCAGTTATATCCCTCTTTGTGTGTTATTGTCAGTGTGTGTGTTCAAGTCATACAGCTGTTATGGGGGAGGGGTGGATCAATCATGCTTTCCTTTTATTATTATGTAAAATTGTGTGGTGGTGATTGACGGATGTCTCTCTCTCTCAGCGTACGTGCATGCCTGTGTTTGTGACTGATTGAATGATCATCCATCTGAAGCCTCCGTAGTTAGATAATTAGCATTATGACCAAATTGGTCCTAGTAAATAATAAATAACCTGTTAAAGAGAAAGGCCAGAATATGTATTATTCATAGCTTTTTCTCCAGCAGTTTAAGTTTGACTTTACCCTTCTCTCGTAACTTGGATTACTGGCCACTTAACACCAAACGCTGTTTGTATGCACAAAGAGGGCTTTGGGAAGGAAAAGGGCACACCAGACACTTCGAAGGTGGAGGGTGGGGGGTGTGGCCTTGACCAACTGCCATGCTTTGCTTGTTTGCAAGCCATGATGTCTCTCTCTCTCTCATGGGTGGGCCAAATTCTCTGGGCGGGCAAAGCAGAGAAAGGGGAGGTAACCTTTCTCCTTATGACCCCATAAGGAGAAGATTCCAGATCGGCCCATCTGAGCTTTCATTTTCTCAAAGGCAGAGCAGGATACCCAGGGCTCGGTTTACACCTATCACCATTTCTAGCCACTGGGGGACCATAGGCAGGCTGGAGGAACGCATATTAATGTTAAAAAACCTCATAAAGTGACATTTTTTTTTTTTTTTAAAGATTATTTTTTTGGGGCTTTTCCCTTTTTAATTGAAAGTGGATAGATATGAAAGGGGGAGAGAGAGATGGGGAATGACACGCAGCAAAGGGCAGCAGGCCGGATTCGAACCCTGCACCGCTGCAGGACTCAGCCAACGTGGGGTGAAAGCTCTTACTGGGTGAGCTAGAGGCCGCCCATAAAGTGACATTTTCATACCATGGGACCTTTAATGTTTGCATGTATCTAAGTCTGCACAGTCTCACAGAGCTGCTCTTTTAGTCAAGTCCAACATTTCACCTTTAGCAGTTTGATACAGGCCTCGGCATCAGCTTTAACACTTTCGCTGAGCTTTTGATAAATTGGTATTGTGACAGTACAGTTACTAGAAAAAGAAAAGAACAAAAATAAAATGAGCCAGTGTTGCCGTGGTATATTGTTCAGAGCTGTAGTTTTCGGAGTTTTAACAAGTTTTATTGGGTTGTTTTTCCAAAAGCACCAGTATGTTTTTTTTTTTTTTTAAATAACGAGGCATCCCACTGTGTGCGCATATTCATATAGTACACCAACTGATTTTACTACCAACATTCTTACAAACACAAATTGGCCCAGGCACCAGCTAAATTGGGCAAAATAAATCCCAATAGATACAGATCAAGAGAAAGCAGGACAAACGTATCTAGAGAACATCCCTTGTTTGTGAAATCTCATCCATAACATGTATCAGTAAAGGCAGACACTGAGAGAGCCTAACATGGCTGTACCCCTCAAACAGCCTGTGTATGTATCTATGCTAATTACCTTCTTCCGAGAGAGCGTTTACAGGTATATGGGCACGAATGGTGGATAGTGAATTATTTAGAAGCTCTATCAGGCATTGTCTGCCACACACAGCCCCAGACTGTGAATTAAAACCTGGTATTGGACTGCAAGGAGGAAGAGATATAAGGTGGCAACAGACCCTCTGACCCTCTCAGTGGAAAATCCACAACGAGCTAGTCTCGCATTGCCAGACCTATATCTACAGCAATACGGTCTGGCTAGTCCACACAGCATTCCTGGATGGGAGAAAAACGTGCTCTGGTTTATTGGCATTTCTTTAAACCAATCACAATCGTCTTGGGTGGCGCTAAGCGCCGGGCGCAGCAACGGTGCCTCTGCAAAATAGCCTCGGGAAGGAACTTGTTTCGGTGGAACATGTGTACCTAGGGAGGCGAGCTCTGGAATTAAAATGACTGTCCAGTGTGTGATGAGAATTTTACTTAAAAAAGGAAATTCACACTGTTGCAGCAGCAAGGGATACAAGGAAAAGTAGAAGACACATGTTAACACACAATGATAAATATAATTAAAGAGAATAAATATTAAAATAGTAAAATGATGATGGTGTCAGATGTGTTGTGGGTATTCTACAGACATGTTAAAGCGTCTATTCTGCTGAAGGACATTTCGCACAACAAAGTAACCCATTACTGCAGTCAATAGAGGACATCCTGTCAACATCTCAGACTATAACCTCCTTTTTATGTCTCCAAACCTCTGTCACCACTTTGATCAAGCAACCACAAGCAATTACTCCGACTAATTGTATCCAATTTATAGAATGAAAGCACTGGCAGCATTGGAGGCCTGTTCATAAGGACCTCTGAAAGGAAAATTACTGACACCATCGACAAGATTCTGATCAGATTACCTTCCACTACATTTTAGCAGTGTTAGTATTGTGTTTTACAAAGAAATCGGTGGCGGCGAATACCATAGGTGGAAAGTACTGTACTTAAGTACTATTTTTAAGGTAGTTGTGCCGCACATATTCTGGGACATATTTAAAAGAATTATGAATTCTGAAAGAGAGAAATTTCTTCACTGGCAACTTTACTCTCAGAAATCAGACGGTGGACCAACTGAAGGAGGCAGTGCAACAGTTTATATAGGCTACACTGTGCCAACAGATGATCTCGAGCATTTGAACATATTGTATATTACTCATAAGAAATGCAGTGTTTCCTCTATGTTGATTTGGAAATGGAGGCCCGCCACGCCAAAATTTCTGCCGCCACGGTTTCAGAAATAGGGCAGACGCACAATGTTCTGTAGTCGCGGTTGCCTTTTAAACGATCCTGCCTGTTGGAAAGCCTGTCCACGCGCACGCAGAGGATGGCGATACTGCAGTCTGATGTTGTTTGAGTGAGCGGCACTGCGCTTTGATGTCTGTTTTTAGAGAGGCAGCGGACTTTTATTTATTCCTTTTCTTCATTCTGTCTGGTTTGTGCGTTCGTGAGGAAAACGTGAGTGTTGTACATGTGGAGGTTGTTGTGTGACACCATGCAGGACAAATATATCTGTATAGTTTAAATATTTAGATCAAAGTTATGGCAGGAGTTGTCTCGTTAGAGTCTACTTAGCTAATCATCGCCGTTAATATGTGATAACGCCGGTTTCCTATATCACGCTCTGTGTGTGTTCTGAGTGTTTATATGTTAAAGTTAACTTTTATAATATCTAGTGTAGGAGGTTATTGTGAAGTGAATCTCAGTTTCTGTGCTCTGTAGGCTGTGCATTTAACCACCTTGTGTAGTAACTAGACCGGAGTCCCGGTTCGGACAGACCTGCCCCCACTGCTAAAAAAATCCTAAAGGAAACACTGAAATGTATATAAATGGGGGTATCTGTCATTGGGTAGCTGTCATTAAAAATGAATTAGCCTAATACATACTGTATATATATATATATATATGTATGAGACATAAGAATATCCCAGAATATACTATGTGCCACACTACTCATTCTCTCACTAATAGTTACTGGTGACTTTACAGGTTAAGATACATGAAAACCTATAAATTAAAACATATAAATAAAAAAACTTTGCATTGTGAAATACAATGCAAAGTTACAGATTAAACCAGTTGTTCCAATGTTTTGGGCTCTTACAAAAAAAGCAGTCTATATCCTTATCAGGTTTCAGATGTCTATGACTTGTTAGCAGTTCCACCAAAGAGACCTTCTCCCTCTTATCTTCTCACTTGAATAACCGTTCCAGGCCCAACCAGGGCAAAGTATTCAATAGCTCACAATAAAAGCCCAAAAAACAAGAGAACCGTCCAACAAATTAAAACAGATTTGTGTTGCAGAACTTTGTTTTTTATCTTCTTTCCTCTCCTTATTAATCATCTCATGACCCCTCAGATTGATCTGGTGATCCTTAGAAGGGGGCCCGACCCCTAGGTTGGGAACCTCTGAACTCATACCTAATAATAAAGTAACTAAAAGTAGCTCCACCTCAACCAACAGTAAAATGCTGCTTATATATTGATGCAATATGTTGACAATTGAATCCCCTGATAAAACAATATTCGTACTGCATATTGACTCAGTATGTTCTGTTTTCTTCTTTAATTATTGCAACTCTGTGACGATTGTTTATTAGAGTTTTCCTGTGATGTCTGGTTATTTTTTTGGTACAGGAATATGCAGTGAAGGTAGCTGCTTCCTTTTACTTAAGGTCCTTTTCCTCACCACGACACATGGTTTTGCTATTACAGCGTTTACAGCTCAACTGGTCTTTGACGCTGTAAAATCCCCCAGAACTTGTATTTAATCTGGGCCGGTGCTGCTCGAGCTGCTGTATCATTACTCTGTTTGTTTCTTTTCACTTTCCCGTGTCCTCATAAATAATTGTGTTGTTTCAACTTGGCACAATAGTTTCTGTCATAGTTATCAGCTTTAAAGAAGAAGAAGAGAGAAAAAAAACCAATTGTATTCCACACATTTGCAGACTAAAAACCTCTTCTGGAGACATGGCAATATGAAATCATAAAATAAAACAATTGCTTTTTGTGATTTAATCAACTACCTGCCCAAAGTATTTATAGTCATCTTTTAGGGAGCTATGTTGGAGGTGCTTCCTGGGGGAATTATTATAATATTTATAATTCCATTTTTTATTTTCAATTTTATTATTCGAATCCACCAGCAGTTAGTTGATGGATAGTATTGTAATACTGTACTGTAATTTCCAGTCGTGTTTTAAAAGTTATATTGCATTAAATTCATAAAATATATGTGGTAATTGTAGAAATATTAGCGGAGTTGTATGTATAAAATATTCATTTTACATGGTCATCTAAAATCCAGAACTAGTTTAAATTCATCTATCCACCTGCACATTGAAAACTACTGGCTTTACAGCGGGCTTATAACTACACTTTGTGAGTTGCTGTTTTCTCCTCTATTATACACAAATGTTTTTTTTTTTTTTTTTTTTACCATGGCACTATCAAAGTTTCCCAAACTTGTTTTAGGAAGTAATCTTTTTCTTCAAACTTGTGCAATCAGTGGAATTTGCACTTCAGTCATAAGTGAAACGATGCCATTTCCAAGGCCATATGCTAATTAGGCTGATTAAACCAGATGAAATCAGTTGGGGCTGCAGCCACAGCAGCAAACCCTTTCTGTATTGCTCAAGTAGAGCACTGACAAAAAAGTTCAGCTTTATCTTCATGCATATGGACATTATACTCCAGAGAATACAACGCAAAAAGAATAGAGAACTCATAATGAGCAAGCCAACTAGAGACTGTAATACGAAGAACCTCCTGTTCAAATAAAGAAGACACACACACACACACACACACACACACACACACACACACACACACACACACACACACACACACACACACACACACACACACACACACACACACACACAGTGAAACAGAGCTGTTCTGGGAGCTCAGCGAGGCCAAACACCAGCAGCAATTCACACACCAGAGAGCCGCTGAACGTTTATGGACCCTGGCTGGTCATTTATTTTTTGGGAGAATGTTTGGCTTCATTGCTCTCCGTGGACCTTTTTAGTTGAAGAACTAGAAATGGGCATGTGGTGAACGCAGAGGTTTGCGGTGCAGCGGTGGAAGAAGTATTCAGGTCCTAAGTAAAAGTAGTAATACCACGCTGTAAAAAAGTTCTGTGTAAAATACTCCGTTACAAGTAAAGGTCCTGCATTAAAAATGTTACTAAAGTAAAAGTATGTAAGTATCCTCAGGAAAATGTACTTAAAGTATTACAAGTGAAAGTACTCCATGCAGAAAAATCCTCACATTTTAGAAACTGGAAACGATCCAAACTGTTAGCTAATCATTTCAGCTGGACTTGTAGGCCGTTATATTGTTTGGTAGTTCAATTTATAATTAAACCTCATATTTTATAAACTACATGTGTTTTGTGTGCAAAAATCTTAATTTGTAAAGTAACTAGTAACTAAAGATTAATGTAGTGGAGTAGAAATGGAAAGTGGCATGAAAAAAAAAAGACTCATTTGACAATTGATGATTTGTACTTAAGCACAGCACTTGAGTAAATGTACTTAGTTACATACCACCACTGATGAGGTGAGAGGATTTTAGCAGTAGGTAAGTTATGCTGACCGTGATCGCAGGCAAGGGCTTTTCGGCGAGAAGATGGAAATAAAGAGGGACATTGTACAACGCCACTATTTCCCACAGGCACCCACTTGTATTAACCAATCTGATAAAAGAGACAAACTGACAGTCTTTCTATCTCTGAAGCTCCCAGCAGCCACAAAAAGAGCTTTTGTTGGCTTACATTTTGAACAAGTGTTATTGTAAAGACTGGCTTTCTTAGCAAATGAAAATGGCAGGCTTTATAGCCTTCTTACATCAGCAGTGAAGTCTTTGATACGTCCCCTTAGAAGACATCGAATTCAGTTTTAAATTTTAAATGTTTTTTTGGACTAGTGCTAGTTAGGTAGATCGCTCCTGGTTTTATATCAACAGCAATCCGTCCAACCAGGAGAAAGGGTTTGGTAGCTGAAGGTCGGCTCGTCCAGCATGAAACATTGGAGAGCACATTTTGTTCCTCTGAAACCTAAAAAAAAGAAATCCAGCATGTTTTTCAAAGGAATAAACTTCAAACGCAACCACTGCATGCTTCACATAATATTCTACTGTGCTAGTCCTCTTTTAGTGGGAGATGGTGTGCTGTGTTTTTCAAGTAACCCTGGACTCCTCCATAGCTGTGTTACGGGAAAAATGGCTGACCTTTTACACACTAAGCTCAGTGAAGGCAAGTGACCAACGAACACCCTGGCAGTTGTTTTTGTTCGAGAGAGAGAGAGAGAGAGAGAGAGAGAGAGAGAGAGAGAGAGAGAGAGAGAGAGAGAGAGAGAGAGAGAGAGATTTGCTTTATCTTTACATGACGTGTCTTCTTTCTTCTGCACATCTGAATCTTAATCTCATCTGTATTCTATCCTCAATCCTCCAACCTCATTGATTAACCCCACAGTGTAGAGCAGATCTCTGCTGGGTTTAAGGGAGTCTGCTGTCACAGGAAATGTCATGCCCATTGCCTTTTCCATTAAGGAGAAACAGGAGAATCTACCTCCTTGGGGGCATGCAGCTAGCCGTTGAGAACCATGGACCCACCCAATAGATTCTTATAAAGCTCATGTGATGAATCAGAAAGCGTGCAAGGTCATACAGCTCATTAGAGACCGATAGAAAGCAATGCGAAGTTCTATATTCAACCCATCTTCAACTGGGTGATGAATATACAGTTCAAGGTGTTATAATGCACCCTGGGCGTCTAGCTTTGGCAGCTGTGCAGTTGTTTTAAAGGGTGGGGTTTGTGAGGATGTTAGCCATTTATTCAGTGGCAACAAATATGATTACTAACAGAAAGTGGGAAATGTGGGAGATGGACAGGATTAGAGTGAGTGAGTGAGTGAGGACCGAAATGGATCTGTGATCGAGTTACCTTTTAAGGTAAGTGTGTTAGAATCTGACACTGAATTTCTATTCATTGGTCATTGGTTGGCCCAGACGGGGGAAACTGAGCCACAGCTCTGATTGGCTGGTGATAGTCCTACTGCTGTCAGTAACAAATAATCTGACATTTTTGGGCCCATTTGCTTTCTTGCAGAGAGTTAGAGGAGACGATTGATACCAGTCTTGCAATGTTTTTTTTCTTTAATATGAAGCTGGAGCCAGCAACTTAACACAAAGACTAGGGGAACAGCTAGCCTGGTTCTGTCCAATGAGGATGAAATCCACATACCAGCAACTCGCTCATTAATTAACATGCTATCTTGTTTGTTAAACCGAAGTGTAAATGTAAACATTTTCTGTTTACGGGGGGTTTATACGCCATATTTTCTTGGCTGAGACCAGTAGGGCTTCTAGGGAGTTACTGCCCCCAGCCAAGAAACTGGCACGTAGTCTCATGTAAAATGACAAATTGTAGTTTACTTTGGTTTAAGTAGGTGGCAGGTTTATTACAGAGCCTGGCTAGCTGTTATCCACTGTTGTCAGTCCTGATGCTAAACTACTGTAAACTAACCAGCTGTAACATTGTATTTAGCGTACAGAAATGAGAGTGATATCGATCTTCTCATCTAATTGTCCGCCAGAAAGCCAGTGAGTGTGTTTCCCAAAATGTCCTCAAGAGATTCAAAGCAAAAATCTGATCATTTTTGGATTTGGCAAACACAAAAGCAGCATGCATCTCTGACTGCTACACCCTGCCATTTAATCTGAGACAATCGAGAAAAATGGAACATTTGAATCCTGGCAACTTTTAGTTGAATTCAATTTAATTGAAATGTGCACTCGAATGCAGAGAAGTGCTGAGAGAGGGAGTGCTAAGGGAATGTCATGAGTTGAGATGAGGGGTCTGCAGCTTGCTTGCTTCACAGCCAGGTAGACAGCAGCAGACCCCATGTGATCTATTGGAAATGGGGCCCCAGGAGACATATGGGGAGAGAGAGACCAATTTGGATTTAAACAGCAGCCAAGGTATACAGTGTACTGTATACTGGGCCCATTTTCTATATGTACAAGATGTAGAGTAACTTAATGACATCTTAGTGTACTCTGCATTTTTCAATCCCAAAAAACATTGTTGACATGATTGTTTTTATATATAATGTATTTTTTTCCTAATGGAAAATCACACGGATAAACATAACATGGAAACTCAAAGCTTTTTCACACCAGTGTAATTTGAAAAATCACAAAATCATCCTGATGCACTGTTACCGTAGTGTCTACCGTATATTCTAACCTGAAGATTATTCATGTATGATTAGAGCCTCCGTGTAGATTTGGGCAAATGTTCGAAGCAAGCCATAAGAGCAGGAGAGACCAATGCTCAGCAGGGACCTAAGCCAGAGTACTGGGCAGGAAACAGATGGTGTTAGTGGAGGGAGTGGGGGGAGGCGGGGCACAGATAGACGCAGTGCCTGGCCAGAGGATATTACAGCAAGCCTGGACACACTCATCCTCTGTCCCCTGCCTCCCAGGGGATTAATAAGCCCATCATGGCTGCTGCCCATATGGGGAGCCACAGAAGGCATATGACACTGAGGGGGAATGCCGTGAGACCGGGTTGTATATTGTAACTGGTTATCCATTTTGTCTTATAATGTCTCATTTTGACTCTGTAATGTTTGGGGACCACATTGTTGTTGCACATGTTTCAACCCAATCAGCTTCACTTTGTCTGGTAATGGAGGGCAGAGGAAGAGAGTTTTTGTCTGACTCTAGTGGTGAGGACTCTGAGACACTTCGAAGACTGCAGGTGTTCGTCATTTCAGTTATTTTTCCACCAGCAGAGCCAAACAGGTGGCCAAGCTTATGATTGGCTTAAAACCAAGGAGGAGCACCCTCTATCTGGTGTATTCCTCTCCCATGTGACATTTTACCTGCCACTTTGACTGAAATGGCTTTCTAACAAAGGCTGTAGCATGGTGTGTAGCTGCTCCTGTGTCAGTATCGACTTTGTCTGGAGCTGTATTGGTGTTGGTGACATTTCTTGTATTCTCACATACCCTCCGGTGCGGCCGAGGGCTCTGTCTAACCTTTAAGGCGCCAAGTGGTAGCCCAGTGGAAGAGCAGCAGACCTGACCTTTTTATGAGTGCTTTCAAAGTGCCCCACCCCCCTCCCTCACCCAACCCAACCCAACCCTCTCCCGAGCCAGCTTTCAGTCTGCTGCTGGCTCCTCTAGACCACCGGTGTCTAGTGCTGACAAACTGGATCTGCTGCTGTCCTCGGCCCCCCCTGAGACCAGGCTGGGGTCTGCAGCCTGTCTCTGGGTATAAGCTTGCAGACAAGGATGGCAAAGGAGAGATAGAAAAGATAGTTTTACTGCAGATAAGCCAGGGACTGCTCCTCTCTGTTGGGCTACGCTCCAAATCACTGTTGCTCTGTGTGGGTGTATGTGTGAGTGACTAACAGAATCCACCTTTAACCAGCCAGAAATTCATTGCATTGTCACACAATGTGAAAACCAAATACTGAAGATCACCTTTTGGTCATTATAACACAAATGATGGGTGGCTGTGAAGTAGAGCGGGTCGGCCCTCAACCACAAGACCGTTGGTTTGATCCCAGGCTCCTCCGTCCACATGTCAAAGTGTTCTTGAGGAAGACCCTGAACCCCAAGTTGCTCCCCGGACGCTGTACGTGGCTGTCCGCTGCTCCTAATGCGTAGGATGGGTTAAATGCAGATATTGAATTTTACTACATTGTACTGTTTGATACTTTGACGAATAATAATAACAATCAAAGTTTTCTTAATAATAATAATAATAATAATAAAAGTTTCTTCTCTTAAGAATTTTCTGTATAATTAATTAACAATTGTTGTATGCTCATAGTGTAAAAAGTGTTACATGTGAGGTCGGGGCTTTTGTTATCCATTAAAAATGTGAAAGTAAATGGCAAAGTTAGCTTAGATGAAACTGACCTCCAATTACAACCGCCGGTCCCGGAGAGGAACGAAATGAAAGTCCACAGTAATAATACCAGGCATGCAGCCTGCTACAACAGCTAATGGAAAAGTGATAAAAATGAGCTTCATTAGGCCCTGATCGAGTGATTAAAGTATTTATTGTCCTGAAAAAGCCCATTTTCTAACCCCATTCCACTTTACATTCATAAAAACATGGTCTTAATGTTATTCAAATCACTTCCTTGGAGTAAAAGTTGGCTCATTCTAGCATAGACTTTCACTGTCTTTTCCTATCTGCTCACTTCATGCACAGACACAACTGCTGCACTTCCCAATATACAAACTTTTGTTTGTGCAGAGGCTGGGGATTATAGCAGGATGCCTCCTCTGAAAGGTGCCTTAATCCTGCTCCCCGCAGGGAGATTAGCAACCCCTGCTTTTTGAAGATTTTACTCAATATCAACTCCTTCCCCCGGCATGTAAACACATTTCAACAGTGATTAGCCCAGAACATTGCTTTAGAGCCCCCCCAAAAATAAAGACCTCATGAGATATCAAAGACATTACTGCATTCATATGTGCATGCACATATCTCTCAGGGCAGTGCAGTGTCAGTGCTGGAATATCTGCTGCTTCATAGGCCGCACTAGCACGTAGTCCTTTCTGACAGATGGCCTGAGGAGATGTGATATCTGAGCAGGCCGGAAGATGTGGGATGTCCATTGTGGCATTATGGTTAGTCTCGTGTTATCCCCCTTTTTTTGCCACGACCTGGGCCTTCACGCATGGCCAGCGATACGGTTGCGCCGCGGATTGAGATGTAAAAGCATGGAGAGGGGAGTAAAAAACCGGCAGGGGAGGGAGGAGTGACCGATCTCACCTTGACAGTTTGAGGAAAGCTGCTGAAATGTGTGTTTTCAACTCATCTCTCACCAGCTGCAGGGTGTGTGCGTGTATGCATACGTGCATATATACAGTGTTGGGAAGGATACTTTCAAAACGTATTTCGTTACAGAATACAGAATACATGCCCACAAATGTAATTTGTAACGTATTCCGTTACGTTACTCAATCTGAGTAACGTATTCAGAATACTTGGATTACTTCAGGATTACTTCCACATTGAATTGCGTTTTATAAGTGTAGGAATGCAGCTATCACATCCAGCTTACTAAACAGGCCTATAATGGTGTGATCTTTTTATTCCAACTAGCTGAATGTGTACCTGAACAAGCAGATAGATTATTGTATTGGTAGTCCCGAACTGCATACTACAAAAATCTAACCGCAGTCTTGCTACCACGAGCTAATTTTAGCTAACGTTAGCTAGCATGTCAAACGGGGCTAGTCAGTCTTTAAACGGCTCTGGAGCTAGTAAATCAGCACGTAGGAGAATGTAAAGTCGCACGTCAATGTTAAAATAGCAAGGTGACCAGTAAAACTACAGCAGACGACTACCCTTGGCTAATTAAAAAAATAGCTTAAGCTTCTTCAGGTTGGAGGTGGAGTAATTTGGACGCTGAAAGGAGGTTGGTTGCTGGCAAGCACAGGTTGCACTGCACAGTTATATTTCATTCTCCCTGTTCGTTCTTTAATGTGAAATGCTGTTTGAATTTCCAAGATAGAAACTTATTCCTGCCCTGGCTCTGTCGTGCCGGTTTCGACTCCATTGTGACTGATCACGCAAATAGCTATTTTTTTCGATTTCATATCGGGGCTTCTGGAAAATGCATAGAGTTGCCTTAATTTAGTCAGAGTGAATAAACTCGTGAAACAGAGAAGTATCGTCATGTAATCCATTGATTTCAACAATGTAACTGTATTCTAAATACATTAACGATTTATGTAACTGTAACGGAATACAGTTACTCATAATTTGTATTCTGAATACGTACGGCGATTACTGTATTCCGTTACTCCCCAACACTGCATATATATATATATATATATATTATATATATATATATATATATATATTTTTTTTTTTTTTTTATCGTCATTGCAATATCAACTGGCGCACTAAACACATCGTGAAAGGCTGCGACATATCGCAAGAGTCACTCAAAGATATTTTGTTTTAGTTGAAAGAAAATATCGGTGGAAAACTGCACTTAAAAATTAAACTGTCATTCGTTTTTTAGTGGTGCTTTTTATATTCTTTTTTTTAAGATAATTTTTTGGGCTTTTCTGCCTTTTAATTGTTAGGACAGCTAGGTGAGAAAGGGGAGAGAGAGGGGGAAGACTTGCAGGAAACCGTCTCAGGTCGGACCCGAACCATGGACCTCTGCGTCGAGGCATAAGCCTCTCAGTATACAGTGGGGCAAAAAAGTATTTAGTCAGCCACCAATTGTGCAAGTTCTCCCACTTTAAAAATGAGAGAGGACTGTAATTTTCATCACAGGTACACTTCAACTATGAGAGACAAAATGAGAAAAAAAAATCTAGAAAATCACATTGTAGGATTTTTAATGAATTAATTGGTAAATTCCTCGGTAAAATAAGTGTTTGGTCACCTACAAACAAGCAAGATTTCTGGCTCTCACAGACCTGTAACTTCCTTAAGAGGCTCCTCTGTCCTCCACTCGTTACCTGTATTAATGGCACCTGTTTGAACTTGTTATCAGTATAAAAGACACCTGTCCACAACCTCAAACAGTCACACTCCAAACTCCACTATGGCCAAGACCAAAGAGCTGTCAAAGGACACCAGAAACAAAATTGTAGACCTGCACCAGGCTGGGAAGACTGAATCTGCAATAGGTAAGCAGCTTGGTGTGAAGAAATCAACTGTGGGAGCAATTATTAGAAAATGGAAGACATCCATACCACTGATCATCTCCCTCGATCTGGGGCTCCACGCAAGATCTCACCCCGTTGGGTCAAAATGATCACAAGAACGGTGAGCAAAAATCCCAGAACCACACGGGGGGACCTAGTGAATGACCTGCAGAGAGCTGGGACCAAAGTAACAAAGGCTACCATCAGTAACACACTACGCCGCAAGGGACTCAAATCCTGCAGTGCCAGACGTGTCCCCCTGCTTAAGACAGTACATGTCCAGGCCCGTCTGAAATTTGCTAGAGAGCATTTGGATGATCCAGAAGAGGATTGGGAGAATGTCATATGGTCAGATGAAACCAAAATAGAACTTTTTGGTAAAAACTCAACTTGTCGTGTTTGGAGGAGAAAGAATGCTGAGTTGCATCCAAAGAACACCATACCTGCTGTGAAGCATGGGGGTGGAAACATCATGCTTTGGGGCTGCAAAGGGACCAGGACGACTGATCCGTGTAAAGGAAAGAATGAATGGGGCCATGTATCGTGAGATTTTGAGTGAAAACCTCCTTCCATCAGCAAGGGCATTGAAGATGAAACGTGACTGGGTCTTTCAGCATGATAATGATCCCAAACACACCGCCCGGGCAACGAAGGAGTGGCTTCGTAAGAAGCATTTCAAGGTCCTGGAGTGGCCTAGCCAGTCTCCAGATCTCAACCCCATAGAAAATCTTTGGAGGGAGTTGAAAGTCCGTGTTGCCCAGCGACAGCCCAAAACATCACTGCTCTAGAGGAGATCTGCATGGAGGAATGGGCTAAAATACCAGCAACAGTGTGTGAAAACCTTGTGAAGACTTACAGAAAACGTTTGACCTCTGTCATTGCCAACAAAGGGTATATAACAAAGTATTGAGATGAAGTTTTGTTATTGACCAAATACTTATTTTCCATAATAATTAGCAAATTCATTAAAAATCCTACAATGTGATTTTCTGGATTTTTTTTTTTCTCATTTTGTCTCTCATAGTTGAAGTGTACCTATGATGAAAATTACAGGCCTCTCTCATTTTTTTAAGTGGGAGAACTCGCACAATTGGTGGCTGACTAAATACTTTTTTGCCCCACTGTATGTGCGCCTGCTCTACCCACTGATCCAACCCGGTCACGTGCTTTTTATATTCAATTCAATGTTACATTTTTATTAATAAAAGAATGTTGGAAATGATTTCCTTTCATTTGTTTTAAATTCAACAAGCAATTTGTTGTATTTTAGCAGAATACTGAAAGCAGCACAACGGAGTACACTTTAATATCTGTTTATTTATCGAGAGTGATATCGTTATTACAATATTCAAAAACGGTATAGCATATTACGTACTTTCCTCATATCCTGCAGCCCTAATCTGATTATTTCCCCGTTACAATACGGGGATGAACTCGAGGTTGCAGAGGATCACAGATGATAGGGGTGACCTGTCTGTCTGTCTGTCTTGGCCCTCCTTCAATCAATGAGCCAATCAGTCTCTCTTTCACAAACTCTCCTGTTTGACATTCTCTCTCAGTCTTTCTATGACTCTGTCTTCTTGGGTCTGCTTTTTAGTACGTCGATATCTGTGCCAGATGAATTTCGCCCTCGCCTGTGCTTGCCTTTTGTGCCTGTTTGGTGTTTAGTTTTTGTCTGCGTATGCAGGTCCAATTTTAAGCTTTGCATTTTTTCAGTGGAAGCCATTACTGAGAAATTCTGTCAAAACGGGGCTTTCTGCAGGTTGACCTTGATTCAGAGGAAGCTATCTGTCCTCTAGCATCAAGTAATCACTGTGTGTCTCCTTGCAATGAAGAGAATGCTTCCTTATCGTGACAGGTAGTGGACCTGTTAGTGATTGTTGGGAGCAGAAGACTCCAACTGAGGCCCAAAAATATCGGGGGGAAAAATGACAAAACCTTCCCTAATCTCTCTCCTGTGGTGCAGTATCAGACAGCGTTCCTGATCCATCAGCAATCTCTGGTGCGGTCCCAGTGGAGTGGACGCCCTCCATCCCCCCATCTCCACACATACGGAGCAGAAATATATGAACACACTATGAATGCAGAGAGGAAAGAAGGCGCAGTGCTCAATCCTGACTCTCTCCTGTGAATGAACTGCACGAATGAGGGCTGACAGAGCGTAAGGTAGCAGGAGAAAGGTATATTTGTGTGCGTGTGTTATCTTTGTGAGAAGGGCAGAGTATGACAGGTCGACACAGTGTACTACCTCGGAAAAGCCTCCCCCGTGTGTCTGGTCTATTATGGTCGTTGAAGGCGGCGGCGGCCAGCGTCAGGCCCTGAATCTAGATATCGCCACCCGACAGCTTTAATTGGAGCACGCATGCAAATAATACCCATGTTTATTCTTATAGATGATTACATCCACAAGTAGCCAGCCGTGAAATAGAAACCTTTACGCTTCAAGACCAAGCTGGCCATCTTCTGAGAATTTGAATAGACAGGTAGTGTACACCCCTGTTTATTACAAGCATTTGACCAATGCACAGGCAAGCCTTATTATTAACACTGAGGGACTTCTACTAGGAAGAAATTATAAAAAAAAACAAAAAACACAGGTATACAAGCATTTTTACCATCATCATCAAACAAATAAATTATAGTTGCTGATAGAGTTCTTCCGACACCAGTATCTGAAATGCCTCCAATACTGTCTGAAATGCTGGCATCGGGATCGGCGAGTATGCGAGTCTATGCACTGATCTTATACCACGTAATTTAGCCCTGAATAAAATCTAACTTAAAGTAGTTTATTTTTGTTCTTTATCCGTTATGACTGACTGTCAAATTGGATAATAAAAGAAAGTTCTATGGCATTCAGTCTTTGTATTTTTTTGTATTTTTTTTTTATGCATTTGTTCATGTTTTACAAAGGCTTTACTGTAAAGCTTTAGTGCGTAACTTTTTGATATTAATGAGCGTCCGTTACATTCAAGCCATTGCCAAATGAGTTGCTACAAAGCTGATTGAGACTATCCGCTCCACACACCTCTCAGAGTATTTTTCAGTAGGGCTATGTTCAGAAGGTTGGGTCGCCCGGTGACCTTTGCGCATAGAAACTCAAGTGAAGATAATGACCTCTTCTGAAGAGTCCATCATGTTTTTTAATCCTCTGTGTCCTCCTTGGCCACCAACTGCGTGGAGGAGAGAGGGGGGGGGAAGCACGATCACGGAAGGCTTGCATCATGTGGATGCGCCGACAGTTTTGTTGTTATTAGCGATCATATCACATCCATACAGGGTTAGTAGTGTACAGCTGTTAAAAACTAATAATAATTATGTGTGTGTGTGTGTGTGTGTGTGTGTGTGTGTGTGTGTGTGTGTGTGTGTGTGTGTGTTATATATATATATATATATATATATATATATATATATATATATATATATATATATATATATATATATATATATATATATATATATATATATATATATATATACAGTGCCTCGCGAAAGTATTCGGCCCCTTGAACTTTTCGACCTTTTGCCACATTTCAGGCCTCAAACATAAAGATATAAAACTGTAATTTTTTGTGAAGAATCAACAACAAGTGGGACACAATCATGAAGTGGAACGAAATTTATTGGATATTTCAAACCTTTTAAACAAATAAAAAACTGAAATATTGCGCGGCAAAATTATTCAGCCCCCTTAAGTTAATACTTTGTAGCGCCACCTTTTGCTGCGATTACAGCTGTAAGTCGCTTGGGGTGTGTCTCTATCAGTTTTGTACCACGAGAGACTGACATTTTTGCCCATTCCTCCTTGCAAAACAGCTCGAGCTCAGTGTGGTTGGATGGAGAGCGTTTGTGAACAGCAGTTTTCAGTTCTTTCCACAGATTCTCGATTGGATTCAGGTCTGGACTTTGACTTGGCCATTCTAACACCTGGATATGTTTATTTGTGAACCATTCCATTGTAGATTTTGCTTTATGTTTTGGATCATTGTCTTGTTGGAAGACAAATCTCCGTCCCAGTCTCAGGTCTTTTGCAGACTCCATCAGGTTTTCTTCCAGAATGGTCCTGTATTTGGCTCCATCCATCTTCCCATCAATTTTAACCATCTTCCCTGTCCCTGCTGAAGAAAAGCAGGCCCAAACCATGATGCTGCCACCACCATGTTTGACAGTGGGGATGGTGTGTTCAGGGGTATGAGCTGTGTTGCTTTTACGCCAAACATAACGTTTTGCATTGTTGCCAAAAGTTCGATTTTTGTTTAATCTGACCACAGCACCTTCTTCCACATGTTTGGTATGTCTCCCAGGTGGCTTTTGGCAAACTTTAAACGACACTTTTTATGGATATCTTTAAGAAATGGCTTTCTTCTTGCCACTCTTCCATAAAGGCCAGATTTGTGCAGTATACGACTGATTGTTGTCCTATGGACAGGCGTCTCCCACCTCAGCTGTAGATCTCTGCAGTTCATCCAGAGTGATCATGGGCCTCTTGGCTGCATCTCTGATCAGTCTTCTCATTGAATGAGCTGAAAGTTTATAGGGAGCGGGCCGGGTCTTCGTAGATTTGTAGTGGTCTGATACTCCTTCCATTTCAATATTATCGCTTGCACAGTGCTCCTTGGGATGTTTAAAGCTTGGGAAATCGTTTTGTATCCAAATCCGGCTTTAAACTTCTCCACAACAGTATCTCGGACCTGCCTGGTGTGTTCCTTGTTCTTCATGATGCTCTCTGCGCTTTAAACTGACCTCTGAGACTATCACAGAGCAGGTGCATTTATACGGAGACTTGATTACACACAGCTGGATTCTATTTATCATCATTAGTCATTTAGGTCAACATTGGATCATTCAGAGATCCTCACTGAACTTCTGGAGAGAGTTTGCTGCACTGAAAGTAAGGGGGCTGAATAATTTTGCACGCCCACTTTTCAGTTTTTATTTGTTAAAAAGTTTGAGAATAGCCAATGAATTTCGTTCCACTTCATAATTGGGACCCACTTGTTGTTGATTCTTCACAAAAAATTACAGTTTTATATCTTTATGTTTGAGGCCTGAAATGTGGCAAAAGGTCGAAACGTTCAAAGGGGCCGAATACTTTCGCAAGGCACTGTATATATATATATATATATATATATATATATATAATTAATAAAAAAAAATGGTATCGGAACAACTCAAGTTGGTGAGGCATGGAAACAGTCACGTCATGATTTCAAGAGGCACACAGTATAGAACAGTCTTTAATGGGTTGACATTTTGCCCTGTCTCTTTTTTTTCTTTTTTCCCTTGAAGATGAAATGAAGCCTCCGCCGTGTGCTCAATTTATAAAAGCACTACTGTTCAAATTAATTTGAAATGGAATGTCGGGGTTGCCTTGGAGACACGCTGAGGCTCACCTGAGCTGTCAGAGGAAAGGCCGCCTCTGCATTTTAAGAAATGAAATAGTCATTTCATTGTGGGTTGCGGTGAAGAGGGTGAATAATAAAAGGAAATGGTTAGGATTTGTCATTGCCATTGATTTGTCATGGCCTGTGTATTTACAGCCCCTGCTGTATTCTACAGCAAATCGCAGAGGGTTACACAACCATTCACCACACACATAACAGAACATCACTGGCAATTATTTAAAGACCCTGAAAACATATTCTCTCTCAATACTATAGAGGATGGTACATCAACATGAAACAATTTTCGATCACTTAGGGTTATTTCACATTAGAGAGTTCTGTTTTTTCTTTTCTTTCTGGTTTCCATGGTTTAAAGTGGGCTCTGTTAGAAAAGGATGATGCCTCACAATTCAGGAGAATCTTATGACAGTTGGTGGGTCGTTTCGTCACAGTCAGTTAGGGCCGCAACGGAGGTCATTGTTTTTTTTATTTGTCCATTATTTTCTCCATTAATTGATTCTTTGTTTGGCCTATAAAACATCTGAAAACTGTGAAAAATGGCCATCAAGTCCAAGGTGATGTCATTAAATGTCTTGTTTTGTCCAATCAACAGTCGAAAACCCAAAGGGAATACATTTACTAAAATGTAAGACATTTTTGACAATTTTTGCTTTTTTAACAATTCATCGATTAACCCAGTTGCCATTATTTGTCTGTCTATCAACTGATGTAATTATTACAACTCTACTGTTAGTCAGATCTGATCAATCCACACCTTAACCGTTCCGATGGAGCACACAAGTTGAGTTTTCCGAGCGTTAAACTCTAATGAATAATACCCCAGGCTGTTTATGTTTTACTTTGACTGTTGCTTATTTAGTCAGGAGACTTAATGTTATAGATATATACTTAAGATGTGAAACCAAGTTGTTAGGGGCTTTAAAGGTCATGCCAGTGTTTTGAAGTTCAAGCCCATTTATATGTTTTCATTTTGAAAAACATGCTGTTTTAAAGACTTTTGCTTACATCTTTTCTACCATTCATTGTTTTCCAAACAGTATGAAAAATCAACAGCAGTAGTAGTGTAATATATTACAGTAAACATCAAGGGCCCTATCTTGCACTCAGCGCAATTGCTTTTGTACACAACGCATGTATCATTCCTATTTTGCACCCGCCGCACAGCAGACTTTTCCCTCCACAGACGCACGTCAGTAAATTAGGGAATGTATTTGCGCTCCCGGGGGCGGTTCAGCGAAAAGAGGAGGCGTGTTCCAGCGCAAATGTTCCCTGGTGCTATTTTGTTGTTTCAGAAAACAATTCCGCCACAGACCAGGAAAAACCTGGTCTAAAGTCAGTGGTGCAGTTATTCAGATTCTATTTTAAGAGCGCATGCTTGGCCATAATGTAGCGTGTGCACAACGCGCATACGCTTTGCTTCTTTCATTTACACGGACGCAGCAGTTTCCATTTTTGTATACCATACATAATTACAAGGAAAAATATTACTGAAAATGCGCTTCAGGTGTTTGGATAGATCAGGAGGCATTTTACAGTACAGTCCTCAAAAAGTCTCTGCATTCTTTGTGGCTTGTTGTGTTTTACACAACATTTCCATGAATCATGGATGTGTTGATGACATAAATGAGGAAATATTAGAGGACTTAAGGAGACGTGATGTTGAACTACGGTGGGATTGGACACTCCGGCTGCAACAATCCTCTCCAGACTTGAGGACATGCGCCCGAGAGGCCGCAGCAACATCGCCACCCAGCCAAGATGGGCATTTATTACTTTGCCGCATCCCGGACAGCTCCACAGGCAAACCGCCCATCATAATAGCAATCTGCCATGGAACAAGCGCGCCAGCTCTTAAAGGGAATGTGAGATGACGCTCTGATTGGTTATTTTCACGTTACGCCCAAACCACACCTAGCTACTTAAGACCAACCCATTTTAGATTTGCGTTGCATTTATCCTGCCAGTATGATAGCAACAGCGCCCGAGATCTGCCCACAAAGATACTTGCGTTTTGCGTTTCATGCTTGCGTTTCAGATCGTTAAAGTAGGGCCCCAAGTCTGCATTTATATTTGTCAAAGTTCCTTTATTGTTTCAGTTTGCTAATTGATTTCCATATCTTAGTGAAATGAATAAAATCCAATGGCCATATGCAATGTTAGGAAAAAATGCACCTAAAATCTGAACTTGAACAGAATGCATGAAAAAAATGGTCAAGAAAAATGGTAAGTGTTGTCCTTTAGGAAAGTAAACACATTAATTTGGGCTACACTTGGACAATGTGCTGATCAAGGAGCTCTGCCTAATGAATCATATACAGTATCTCTCACCCTAATTAGCTCATTGTTGCTCTGTTCTTTTTCATTGCTGTACTTCAGATCACTACTCAGGCTTTTCTGCTAAAACTCTAATTAAGAGGAAATGCGAGTTCAGCTGGTTTGATACACGCATTAGTCTTATCCTTCTACAGTAGCTTATTGATGTTGCAGATGTCAGGGTGTTGCTGCAGTCTTACCTTGGCCCACTGAGCATCTGTATGAGCCATTAGCGCTCCACATGTTGGCTTTAGCTCTGACAGTTACTGGTTTATGTTAAAAGGCATTGTGCTCCTGTCGATACAACTCCAACAATACAGCAATAAATCTGGGTTTTCATTGGAAAGAATGTTCTTAATCTGCCTTCGATTCACTTTTTTTTCTCACAAAACGTGCATTTTCTTTTTCTCCTTATCCTATTCATTTGTTCTATATTCTGTAGCCTTGGAGAAAACTCATCTTTTATTTCCATTCTTCTCTCTGGTGTGGTCATTGTCTTGTTTAGCTCACACTATTGTTCCCCATTATCCTCTCTTTTCGTTATCTGGAGCAGCCTGGTGGAGCGTAGTAATACAGTAGACGTCTGTCGTGCTTGTTCAACACTGTATCTATAGTCAGTAGGCCTACCGATCCCCAGCGGCCCTTACCTTCTTAATACCCACTGTCATCTCCCTCTTTCTCCCTTTTTTGTGTTTGTCTGTCCTTACGTGGACCTTGGTGGAGAGAAAACTGCATCTGATTTGTGTGCGGGCAGGCTCATGGCTGGAGAGCCCTTTGGTAGACAGCTGTGAATGCCATGACTCAGAGGACAAGCCAACGGCTCATGCCTCTTAAGAAGTCTGATTCACTCCACTGAGCAGGGCAAGCAGGATCTGTGTGTGCCTGAAATAAAATATTGGCATTTGAATAATTACTGGATTGCAGGATTAAATCCATCTTCATAGAAGCTGATGTGAAAGTTGATTTGAGGTTGATAGAGCCGTTGTTATGATTAGAGAAAAGATTGTGACAATAATGTAGCTTGAAACTGAAAAAACAAAACAAAAAAAAACTAAAACTAAATCTGACATTCCATCCATTCTACAGTAGATGCTACATTGTGTTTTGAGCTACTCTGGTGTGTTTCTTCCAGAATCTATTTCTTGATGGCATTGAGGAAAGATGTTTTTTTTAAAAGCTTCTTCCAAAGGCCAGCTTGAGTGCCAGAGAATGATTAAACAGAAAATCTGCACTGCAGACGCTACAGCTTGACATTCATTATTTTATCACCATAGCAACCAGTGCACATAATTTAATTTCTAAGCATTAGAAAAACCAAAAAGTAGAAATTAATAGCTAGCAGGACATACAAAGCATGATTATGGCTATTATTATAGCGTTTAATATGAGTACAGTCATAAACAATCATAAGAAATTGTCTACGCCATGTGGCCGGGTTGGACCAGTGGGTAGAGCAGGCGCACATATACTGAGAGGTTTATGCCTCGACGCAGAGGTCCAGGGTTCAGGTCTGACCTGTGACGATTTCCTGCATGTCTTCCCCCTCTCTCTCCCCTTTCTCACCTAGCTGTCCTGTCAAATAAAGGCGGAAAACCCCAAAAAATGATCTTAAAAAAGAAATTGTCTACGCCTTTAATCTCTCCGCTGTTGAATCGAGTCAGTGCTGTATTCAATTCTTCCGGATTGTCTGATTGTCTTATCTGACAGGAATGAAGATATATTTTCTTTCCTCTTTTAAACTGTTGGCAATAGTGGTAGTGCCAGTAAAGCACTTTTTCAACACCTTCACAGCCTGTCTGTTGATAAATGGCGTGTAGCTGCCCTTGTCTAACCTAAAATCCACCACCGATTTTTCTTCTGCCTCCCAATATTTTAAGCCCTGTCTTTGGAGCACAGTTCATATTGGACGGCTCATTGTAAGCCCTCTGACTGAGGACAGTACCATCTGTGTTTATTATATACAGGCTCTACAGGAGGGCTGATATGATTGCTTTTGGGGAGGAGCTTATAAGTAGTTTGGTCTAGCCCGACTGCTGAATAAAGGATGAACTATCTAATAACACGACAGCAGGTTGATGATTCTAGGTTTAGTTTTGATCAGTGACAAACCTTGGACAATATGTGCTGAGGTTTTTCTAGATGTTGCAGTTAGGGCTCAAACATGCATATAATGGGTAATAGTGGGGGGTTTTCCCATTCTTTGCTAATCAGAAATCAGCTTTTATTTACTGTGCAATGACTGCTTTTGACCAGGCTGAATCATCCTGGAAATGCCAACAGAGTTACTGGATATTTTTGGATCTACTTTGACGAGTTTTCCTATATGGTAATGTGTGTCATTGTTTCAGATCTGACACATCTGAAAACACTAGAAAATGCAGAATATGTGTCCTGGATATTATTAAAGCTTGTAAACATGTTAGAGGGATAACATCTAATTAGTCAGTGCCGGAGATAGCGGTACAAATGGACACAGCGCACAAGGCTGTAGCTATAAATAAGAATGTAGCGTCTCTGATTTAATGAGGACTGAAATGCATTGTTGGCTATGCTCCAGCAGCACATGCAAGTATTATAATCTTACTAGACTATGGACATGGAGCTGTGGATGTGTCTGCTGTTAACTGGAAGAGGTCTGGATCTGAATGTTTCTTTTCTATTTACAGTAAATCTTTTAGTAATTACCGGATATGAGTTAACCCTCAGCTTCCATCTGTGCCTCAGACAGAGAATGGCTTTACCACTGCCCAAGAGCCAACAGGCATGTTTCTATGCATTTCAGTTTTCACTTGGTCGGTTGAACACTTTGGTCCTGTTAGGGCTGGGCTATATATCGATATTATATTGATATCGTTATTTGGGAATAGATATCGTCTTAGATTTTGGATATCATAATATGGCATGAGTGTTGTTTTACAGGCTGCATTACAGTAAAGTCATTTTCTGAACTAACCAGACCGTTTTAGCGGGGGTCCCACAGCCCTGTGTTCCCACATTTCTAAGATTTTTTCTTAAAATTAGGCCCTATGTTAGGGTTAGGGTTACATTCCATCTGTAGTCCATCGCTACTGGATAATAGGTTGGGTGTAATTGGCTACCAAATTGGGAGAAAGGGGGATAAAATCTCTTAATGAAAAAGGAAATGTGGGAACATAGGGCCTAATTTCGGAAAAAAAAATCTTTGAAAAGTGGGAACATAGGGCTGTGGGGCCTAATTTTCAGTGAAAAAAGAATTCTTAGAAATGTGGGAACATTTTAGCCTGAACCGTTTTGGCTGTTTCTCTTATTTTTGTCTTACCCACCGTCGTTACTGATGATTATTTATCTAAAATGTCATTGGTAAAATATTTTGAGAAAGCACAGATTGTCAACCCTACAATTGCAATATCGACATTGAGGTATTTGTTGGAGAATATCATAATATTTGATTTCCTCCATATCGCCCAGCCCTAGGTCCAAGCTGAAATGTCTCTGGATATACTGTTGGTGTCACAGTCTGTCTCTCTGTCCATCCTCTTCTAATTCCCAAGGCCCCTTCATTGCCATTTTCCATCCATCCACCAGATGCCCTGGGACTTTCCTTTCTTTCCCCATCACCTGGCTGTCCCATCCATCTTCACACTTGTTCCCACTTCCCTCATTAGCTCTGCGCTTGCCTGGCTCTCCTCGCCCACCCCTTCACCTGCATCTCCTTCCCTCATCAGCCACTCTCTCTATATACCTGCCCACATCCTTTTCTTCCTCTCACTTCATCGTAGCTGCTTTCTCTCTGTGTGCTTTTGTGTTCCACTGGTTGCCTGCCTGCAAGCTGTTTCATTAAGAAATCCCATCCTGCTGCGTCCTCAGCCTGCATGTGGGCCCTGTCCCCGTGGCCCTGCATAAACCAGCCGTGACCGTTGGATAGATGGTCGCCATGGAATCTGGTGCAGACATTTTTAAGTTCCCCTCAGGATTTCAATAACTTTGGTCCAATTCTTTTCAACTCGACCACATACTTTCAAAACTAATGATATAAATCCCGTAAGTCTCACCTGCATTGAAAACTTTCCGGTTCTCACGGAGTTAGAAGTCACGGTTGGTTTTGATCATTCTTATATAAGTCAGTGATAATTTGCATGGAAATATTTATGAATGAATAATTTATAGGAGTTTTCAATAACTTTGGTCCAATTCTTTTCAATTCGACCAAATACTTTCAAAACTAATGATATCATTCTCATAAGTCTCATTAGTGCTTTGTGTTTAGTGCTAATTAGCAAATGTTAACAATTTAGACTGAGATTGCTAACATTATTCCCAATAAACATTAGCATGTTAGCACACTGATGTTAGCATTTAGCTCAAAGTACAGTCACACAGAGCACAGCAGCATGGCTGTGGCTGTTTTTCTAAGATTATTATTATTATTATAAGATTATGATATGGATTTTTAAATGCAGTAATTATGATACTCAGAGGAGAAAATAACGGGGTAGGGTGAAAATTGTGTTTTAATTATTGTGTTTATCATTAATCACAAATAAAAAGGTTTTGTTAATCAAAATATTGAGACCCCAATTGAGCAATAAATAACCACTTGTGTATTTGGCAGGCCACTTGAAGCTGAATGATGTTCTAGTAGCACTTTAAATGGAGAAAACAAAAGCCCTCATAATGTATTACAGGAAGTAGTCGAAATGGTCTGGCTGGTGCTTGAACATTTCACAATGTCTGTAAATTAGCAGTAGCTCACTGTTTATAAAGGCTCAGTATACTGTCTGTTACTTTTCCTCAGTGATATACTGTACATCTTGACACTGTTAGAAACTGCCAGGGTTTTGGTGCAGTTAATCTAGATATGCCTGATACAACATAAAATGGCTTTGAGAGTCAATAAACTAGCTTGGAGTGTCCTTTTACATCCCAGCTGTTATCATTTAAGATGCAGAAGTGCTCTTTGAAGCAACTGAGAAGTAAAACCAATAAACATGACTCAGTCTCTTTTGGCCTTGTGCCTTCTCATCTGTCCTTGCCGCTCTTCTGTTGGTGTGAGTGGGTGGGAGATGCTTTTATATAATTCTTCACTTAATTCCCTCCAAAATGCTACAGTACCTTTAAGAATTCACTAGGGCTAGGGCTGCACAAAACATCTTTTTTTTTTCTTTAATCATCATCGCGATATCAACTGGCGCAATAAACACGTCGCAAAAGGCTGCGACACATCGCACATGTCGCATAATGCTTTTTTCCGCGTTGGTTAAAAGAAAAAATCAGCATCAAACTGCACTTTACAATGAAACTATCAGTCTTTTTTAGTGGTGCCTTTTTATTTTTTTTAGTGCTGCCTTTTGTGTTCAGTTTAATGTTCAATTTGTTCAATAAAAGAATGTTGGAAATTATTTCCTTTTGGTTTTTTTTTTTTTTATTTACCAATCAATTTGTTGTATTTTAGCAAAATACTGAAAGCAGCAGAAATGCGAGTACAAATTAATATTGGTTTATTTATTGCAAGTAACTAATTCACGCCACTTGATTTGAATATATACTGAGCTGACCTGACGATGATCAGCAGCATCACGCTGATCACTGCAGTCATTTTGCACTGATAAACGAGAATGCCACCAATCGTTTTATTTCAATTTTCATAAATCAGTTTGAAACATTTGAACTGAAACAAAACAAATTGGGTGTTAGCTGGTCGGCAACTAACAACAAAATCATTTGACAGAGAGCCTTAGTCCCCAGTGTCATTCCCCAGAGGTTTGAGCTCATGACTCATCCCCCTGCATGATTTCCGTTCTGCATAAAGCTGTGTGTTGGCAGAGGAGGGCCGCCGGCTGCTGGTGATTACGACCCTGGAAAGGTGTAGGCAGCAAACCTGTATTTAGAATCAGCCCTTTGGCTGCACCAAGCAAAACAACACCTCTGCAATCCCCCTGTCAAGTTGTATTCTTGTGGGAAATGAAAAGGGCCTTTTGTCTGAAAGTTTGAGAGACTTTGCTGTTGGTGTTGTTTTTGCTATGATTGGTGGAAGGTGGTTGTTATGTGGGATGAAAATGGATGCGCCGCTTGGCAGAGGTGAACGTGTTTGTGTGCAGTCTCAGAGGGACGTCCCTGCAGTCCAGGGGTGATTCTACTCATGGAATGAATGTCTGCTGGTAACTGACAGGCATCACTTTGTATCAGGAAGCTGATCGCTTCTGCGCTCCAGAGTGCTGTGTCAATTAAAGAGCAGCAGCGCTGGCAAGTGGAAAAGAGGACAGCCTCATTTCTGTGCCGCCGCCGTCTGGATATTGGCTTCAGATTGCTGCAGGCACGGACTCTATTCAGCCAACTCTCGGTTTGACTGGCTCCATCACCCATTCACAGCAGGCAGGTGGATAACCGAGAGATTCCATCCATATCAATAACCTGCCTTCAAAGCATACAGTGTGGAAAGCATGGTGAAATAGATGGCGCACTGTGAAATATCGTGAATCCTTCACCGCGGTTTTAAATAAGCGACTGGAACCGGACTTCCTGTGATGAAAATGCATTTGTGTTTGTGTTTCCTGAACCCAAAGTGTACACTCCTCTAGGCTGTAAACTTCACTGCTCATACGGTAACCACGATCACTCCTCACTGAGCCTTTGACGAGGAACCTCTGCCACTTTTAAGCCGCCCTTTACCCAGAGCACTCTGGTTCTACTGACTTTTCCAGATTAGGTTTTCTTTGAAGCTGACTGTGCAATAGAAGTTACAGGTGCTCCAGCATCCTTGCCTCTTACAGAAACCTGCATCGAAAAACTTTCCGGTTCACTCTGAGTTAGAAGTTGCGGCTAGCTTTGATCATTATTATATAAGTCGGTGATCATTTCAAAGAGGAACATCTGTGTAAATATGTGAAATTAAGATAATGACGTTGGGAGATCAGTTGAGATCAGCCACTGACTGCGTGCACAGAAGCACTTGCTGGTATGGTGCTGAGCTAATCGGCTGGACGTTTGATTAATTCTATAATACATGGTCGGTTTGGATGGAGAGTGCACGGGGCAGGCGGATCTCCAGATGACTCTTTGACAATCCCTGCATGAGACATCAGACAGAGAGGGACAGAGGGCACAGTGGAGGAAATTGCTGTTATCGCTGTCCTTGAATGAAAGAAGGTGTTTTCTTTTTCGTTTTGCTTAAATTCCACTCTTCAATTTCTGCTGCCCTCTAAGTAAGATGAGTCACATGCAGAGGTTTGAGTTCTGCGAACATCATTATATCCCTCTGGGATTAATTTACGCTTTTGAAAGAAAGAGGGGAATGTATTGCCTCAGTCTGAAAATGCAATAAGAGTTTGGCCAGAGGTTTTCAACACCCTGCAGTATTTGTTGCAGCTAGATTTTCAGCTCCCTCTCGGAAGCACACTGTGGCGGTATCAGAAAAACTGCTTTGTTGGCTAAAAGAACATTGAAGCTGTAGTAATGGAACAAAGGCCAAAGCAGTTGATGAAACCTGAAATGCAACTTAAGAAGGATCTGCTGAGTAAGCAGGGACACGTGATAGAGGCTGCATCCATTAGTACACTCAGCATGGACTAAGCTGAAATATTTTCTCAAAGAAAAGCACGCACCTTATCTTCTGTAACTTATTTTAAGTTAAGTTTTATTTAATGAGATGTGCTCACTTTTATGTACTGCAGGGACAGAGGGCTTAGTATTCTGTAATTGAAGTGTGTGGCAGATTTAAACAAGGCTGAGATGCTATAGAGAAATCATATAGGGCTTTTCCAGCAAGCACATTTAGATAGGCACGTGTGTCTCTCAAATCTATGGATGCACTGCTTTATGGTTATGTTATTGGTATGATCCGTTGAGAGTTTAATGGAGGGTTGATATCAGTTTGGTAGATTTGCTAGCCTCTGCCAAAAGAAGGCAAATGTGACTCCCAGTAACTCCAAAGTCCTTGCATTTTATCTGTTTTGTGTTCCTAGCTGGCATGCTGATGTTAACCACTAATACTACATTTAGGAATCAACTGCTCTTGTTCAGTCAGAGGGTGCGTGACTCAGAACAGGAGAGCACTGTTGTGTGCAGTCAGCGTGGCTAACGTTAAGCTAGCTGTTAATGGTCAGTAAATGGCTCCAAAATGTACCCTGGCTGTTGTTAAACAAACCACAATGTTTACACATTTTACAATGTGTAAATAAAAAAACAACAACAATATACTGAAATAAATCTGGCATTTTCTTCACTTGAATGAGGTGATCAAAGTCTAAAAATGGAAAGTCTGAAAAAGTTTAAAATAAAATTTAAACATTTTGCCAAAGATTATGTATATATATATTTTTATATCAGATAATTTCATTGTCCTTCTAAGATCACGCTTTCATCACGCATACGGGATTAGAGCGAAAATGAAAGAAGATTTGGCATCATCAATAATCCTACATAATCGGTGTGATCCTTATCTGCCCTCCTGCAGAATCCCACTCAGTGTCTGTGTACATGTACAGTGGGGCTCGAAAGTTTGGGCTCCCCAGGTAAAAATTTGTATTAATGTGCATAAAGAAGCCAAGAAAAGATGGAAAAATCTCCAAAAAAGGTATCAAATGACAGATTAGACATTCTTATAATATGTCAAAAAAAGTTAGATTTAATTTCCATCATTTACACTTTCAAAATAACAGAAAACAAAAAAATGGCGTCTGCAAAAGTTTGGGCACCCTGCAGAGTTTATAGCATGCACCGCCCCCTTTGGAAAGCTAAGACCTGACAGTGTCATGGATTGTTCTCAATCATCGTCTGGAAAGACCAGGTGATGTCAATCTCAAAGGTTTTAAATGCCCAGACTCATCTGACCTTGCCCCAACAATCAGCACCATGGGTTCTTTTAAGCAGTTGTCTAGAAAACTGAAACTGAAAATAGTTGACGCTCACAAAGCAGGAGGCGGCTATAAGAAGATAGTAAAGCGTTTTCAGATGCCAATATCCTCTGTTCATCAGGAACAGTGGAAGTTAAAGCAAGATCTGGAAGACCAAGAAAAATATCAGACAGAACAGCTCGCAGGAAAAGCAAGTCAAAACCCACGTTTGACTGCACGATCCATCCAGAAAGATCTGGCAGACACTGGAGTTGTGGTACACCATTCCACTATAAAGAGATACTTGTACAAATATGGTCTTCATGGAAGAGTCATCAGAAGAAAACCTCTTCTACGTCCTCACCACAAAAATCAGCGTTTGAAGTTTGCAAATGAACATATAGACAAGCCTGATGCATTGTGGAAACAAGTTCTGTGGACCGATGACGTTAAAATAGAAGTTTTTGGCCGGAATGAGCAACGGTACATTTGGAGAAGAAAGGGCACAGAATTTAATGAAAAGAACCTCTGTCCAACGGTTAAGCATGGGGGTGGATCAATCATGTTTTGGGGTTGAGTGGCACAGGGAACATTTCACGAGTAGAAGGAAAAATGGATTCAATAAAATTTCAGCAAATTTTGGACGCTAACTTGATGCCATCTGTGAAAAAGCTGAAGTTAAAGACAGGATGGCTTCTACAAATGGATAATGATCCTAAACACGCCTCAAAATCCACGGTGGATTACATCAAGAGTGGTAAACTGAAGGTTTTGCCATGGCCTTCACAATCTCCTGACCTCAACATAATTGAAAATCTATGGATAGACCTTAAAAAGCAGTGTGTGACAGACAGCCCAGAAATCTCAAAGAACTGGAAGACTTTTGTAAGGAAGAATGGGCGAAGATACCTCAAACATGAATTGAAAGACTCTTGGCTGGCTACAAAAAGCGTTTACAAGCTGTGATACTTGCCAAAGGGGGCAGTACAAGGTATTAACTCTGCAGGGTTCCCAAACTTTTGCAGATGCCATTTTTTTGTTTTCTGTTATTTTGAAAGTGTAAATGATGGAAATTAAATCTAACTTTTTTTGACATATTATAAGAATGTCCAATCTGTCATTTGATGCCTTTTGGAGATTTTTCCATCTTTTCTTGGCTATGCACATTAATACAAATTTTTACCTGGGGTGCCCAAACTTTCGAGCCCCACTGTAGTAGTAGTGTGACATGTAGTGTACTGACAGGCAGGGACTGACTCAGGCACACAGACCTGAGCCCATCCCTCCCCTGCCAGTGACCCCACTAATCGCATCAGATGCAGTCCCATGCTAATCATTCCTCCCCTGAGACACTGCACATGGCAACACGCTGGAGTTTATGAGTTTGCGCAGTGTGAATGTAGTTGTGCTACGAGCCAGCTGGAGAAGACGTAAGAGCTGCTGAAAAGTCGAGGAGAGATTTTAAAAAGCACAGTTTGGTCCCTGAGGACGCAAAGCGGGGCAAACTATTCAAAACTCTGTTCTGAGGTTCGAGGGTGCGTTCCTCCGGATTGTCATCCCACGGCTGAGCTGCAGTGCCAGGATGAGCCCAGACGTCACCTTGGAGACAGCATCTCTGTCTTCCTCTGAGGTGACATGTGGGACAGGGGAGGGTTATTTCTGTCACACTCTGTCTCTGGGGTTCCCCAGGATGTTTCTCCACCAAAGGCCACAATTTTTCAGCCGCCTTCTCACCACTCTGTATCTCTCATAGCACTCATTAGTATGTTGACATATACTTTTTATCGTCCCGTTTGTGTTATCTACTTAGCTCCAGATCATGCATACATTTTACCTTGCAGGGCAGCTGGATTCTCGCGATATCACGAGATCTCGCGAGATCGCGGGATATATAAAAGGAACAGTAATGTGTTTGTGTCCAGACTAGGGCTGCACGGTGTCTGAAAAATATGTGATATGCGATAACGTTGAATATTGCGGGAACAATATCACTTGAGATAAATGAGCAGATATTAAAGTGTACTCAGTTCTGCTTTTCTGCTGCTTTCAGTATTCTGCTAAAATACAAAGTTGCTTGTTGAATTTAAAACAAATGAAAGGAAATAATTCAACATAATCCAACATTCTTTTATTGAGCAAATAGAACAATGAATTGAATATAAAAGGCAACACTAAAAAAGAATGACAGAAGACAAAAAAAAATCTCTGATTGTCTTTCGCGATTTGTCGCAGCCTTTCGCGATGTGTTTATTGCGCCAGTTGATATTGCGATGACGATAAAAAACGATGTATTGTGCAGCCCTAGTCTGGACAGCAGTAACCCGAACCAATCCGCTACGGAGAAGCTACTGGCAGCTACGAGACTCGTTTAGGTGTGTGTGACGGCTGCAACTGTTCGTTCAAAACAACGATGGCAGACGTGATAGACAGATGGTTCATCCAATCACCTGCCAAGTACTTTTTTTTTTTTTTTAAAGTGCCTGCCCTTTTCCAAACAGTTTCCAATGACGCCTTCTCAGATGGTTCAAACCATCTGGCGTGTCAGGTTGGCATACGGTGGCTCTTACGAGAATGAAAGTGTAGTTTTTGCAGAGCTCTGCATCTGAGAGAAAAGGTATATATGCTATTGCTGGAATTCTTCAGCACAGCGGCATCAGCCAGGCTCCCGCAGGCATCCTCTCCTCTGCTTTAGCCCTTTCTTTCTCCCTGATAGAGTAGAAATCTCTCTGAACCACACCTACCTTTTTCACTCTGTGGTGCAGCTCCCAAAAAGCACCAACAGAAAAGTAAATGAAGCACTTTACAGAAACTACTCATACTCATGCTAACCCCAATGTCTCTTTTAATAAAGTCAGCTGAATGGTGGGCTGTGCCTGGGCATGAATTTACCAAATCTACTCTCAACAGAAGTCTATCTCTCTTGTAGTATTTAGTATTGTCTCGTTGTGACGTGCTAAATTGCACAAGTGGCAGAGCTTTGGTAAACGGCAGTGAGGCTCTGTGCATGACTATTCCTTCCTCCTTCTATATTACCATTCCTTAGACCTCCTCTGCTCATTTTGTATGCTACTTTCATCCAACTATGATTTAAAAAAATAAATAAATAAATAAATAAAAATAGAGAGAAAAGAAAGTTGATGCTGCTTGTTTCCCGGCACCCAACAGCAGTCCAACGTGCCTGGAATGAAGACAGCTGACCTTGGGAGAGCTAAACCCATCCTCTGGGTGCCAAAGTGCTAGAAACAAAACACAAGCTTCCAGCCAAGGGGCAGATTATTTTTGGACGGAAAGGTGTTATGGAAAGCGGGCGATAGGAGACGGAGAGAGAGAGGGGGAATGGTGTTGGCGAGAGGAGATACAGTCAGGTCTTACTAGGGCTGGGTGTCGTTCAGAAATATTCCATACCGATGATGCCAATACCGTGACTTTGATACCGGTTCCTAAATGCTACTTTTTTCAATACCAATTTTATAAAATAAAAATAAATTACAACATTACACGTTATGGCACAAACCTTTTGTATTTATTTTTCAGCTCTGTGTGTAACGTTAGAGTTTTTCCTGCATGTCTCTACGACGTGTAACTTTAGACAGCCAATCACAAACATTATTAGATCTTGGTATCTATTAGATACAGGGGAGCACAGCTATGGAACAGTTCACACAGAACACTGCATTTCAGTTCACTTTTGTCAAAAATTATGAAAAGAGGTTTAGGACCTGTCTGATGAACCAAACTTAACTGTCTGTATTGATCTGAACGATTCATATCTGATTTAGTTTGGCCTTCCTGTCTCTCATAACTACTCACACATACACACATAAGTTCACACATCATCATTTTATCTATATTCTTGTAATTTATGTTATGCCTTTGTTGTTTTATGTTGCCAACCTTATGCTTGTTTTTGTTTTTTATTCAGTGCTTACTTCAATTTGTAGATTTTTGGACTTTTAATTGTAATTGCTCATTATATATATTTTCTTCATTAGGTGAGATTCCTTCTATAAGCCCCTAGTGATTTTCTTAATCTCACCTGCACAATCTTTCTTTTTATATTTTATTTTCTTGTGTTACTGTTGATGTTATTGTGCTGAATAAACAAATAAAAAAAAATTGAATTCAAGCATGCTGCATGCTTATTGGCTCGCTGACGCTGATGAGATTTACTCCTTATGTATCGAAATTGCGTATTGAATGACGAGGCATTTTTCGATACTCGATAACTTCAGAGTCAATTCGGTCTGTGCCTTAAAAAGTACTGAATGCCGTACCCAGCCCTAGGTCTTACTATGACTTGTGTACACATAGTTTATTCAGAACACCTACATTGACTCAGATTTCTCTTCTTTTTTTTTTGAGAAAGAGAGAAATAGCCACCCAGGATGTGTTTTCATCTTCATTCTGGCAGTTTCAGTCAGGGTCAGGCCCCCTGTTACTGCCACCCTGCAATCATGGTTGAGGTGCTGTGTGAGATCCAATCATTGGAGACTTTTGTGCACAACACACAGTGACCTAGCTTGCTATGAGAATGGGGGCGGGAGCTTAGAGAGGGAGAGAGCTGGCTTTTAGTGAGGAAAGTGGCTACAAGGAGCCCGGTCCCACCTCTCGGCTGTTTCCTCTCGAGTGTAGCAGGTGGAATGGAATCCACTTAAACAAGACTGAGACTAAAGCACAAGACAAGTCGGAGTGTGCTGTTATCTCTGTGTGTTTTTCCACTCTAAATTGCAAAGTCAGCCCCATTAACATATCAATAGATTTTAATTAGGCATCAAAATAAGAGGGAGAAGAAATGATAAGATGGAACGACAATTGTTGCTGCGATGGAACTGGATTGTTGCGATGGCCAGCATTAATGCAGCAGTACTTAAGAGACATTTCTACCTTCAGTATTGATTTTATGCCAGTGCTGGATGATACACAGATCAATATTGGCTGTAAAGAATCTAATTCCCCTGCTTACAGTCAAGTGCAAACTGTAGTCAACCACAGAATACAATTATAACTGCAGAATGAGATTCATCTGAGATTCAGTCTTCTAGTACATACAGGGCTGTTAATGCCTTATTTACATTACCAGGCAGGTCTATCAAGACCACATGTACAGATGGCCATGCATATGTTCTGTACTCAAAGTGTCCTGCTGTGTAGGTTTACCATGTATGCACTATGTTCATATAATCAGTTACAGAAAACATGCTGTATAAAGAACGAGATGCCCATTTCCTACCACTGATGGAGAACTAATCGTACCAAATTGCTAAAACTCTTCCCACGTCGATACAATTGACAATGACTGTAATGATTTATAAGTACTGATGTGTTGACGCTAAGCTGTAATGTTCCATCTAGTAATTGGTTTATAGACAGAAATGCTATATTTTCACTGCAATCAAATGAAAACAAGACTATCCAAAAATCAGCAAAATGAAATCCATCCACTGCTGTACTGATATTATTTTTAGTTTCTCTATAATGCACAGCCCTCAAATATGTTAAGTATGTTTTTCTCACCAGTTAAATGTATTGCAGCGATAGATTGTAATGCTAAAATAAATGATGTCATTACACACAGAAAATCATGCTTTCATTTCTCCTAATTTGGGATCTCCTGAGATCAATTCCTTGTGTATATTTGCTTCTAATGATGTAGGCAGTTAACTCGTAATCTATCCATCAAATCTCCCAAAAAGATTGCAGCTCACAGGGGCTACAGAGTATAGTACAAATTATGCCATTTACTTTTTGTTAATGATATATTCAGATAAAATCCTCCATGGGAAGAAGAAAAAAAAGTATAATCACACTGTGGCTCAAGTCCAGCCTAATGTCTCATTAGCCTAATGCAACATTAGATTCCTAATGAGACAAAGATTTTTTCACTGTGCAGCCACGGTGAATGTTTATCCTTATTAATTGAGCTTTAATTGCGTGATCCATCTACTATATATCAGATGAGTCAGCCCTGTGTGGGCTACCAGCGGCCGCGTCATTAAGACATCATGATCCTTGTATGGAAATTACAGCAACCCACTATGATTATTTCATGCTACGGGCTTGTTTTGTTGTATAAGGTTTGCTGTGAGCAAGGCAGACAGCCCGACACAGCAGAGGCCTCTATAGTAGCAGCAGCATCCAATCAAGCAGACCGCATGGGCAAAGGTTAAGAACACACAACCGGAACCATCTTCTTTTCTTTCGATTGAGAGAAGGCATGAACTAATGGCTCTTTTATTGTCAAGCAATCCGCGTCATTGCTCCAAAATACAACATTAAATCCAGTAGGCCTCATAGAAAAGTCCAAGGCACTCGTCTAGGGCTGTCCTTGTTTAATGAAATTCTTACTCGACTAACACTCATTCAATGTATTGACTAATCGATTAGTTGATTTGATCGACGGATCTGTCAAACTAAGTTTCTCCACCAAGAATCATGCAAAAAGCACCACTTTAAATCTTGTGTTTACCAGAAATGTGCTCATAGGTTTCTTGGAAGTAAGACATTCAACATGAAAAAAATGACTAATCGACTAAATAAATATTAGTCTACTAAGACCAAAATGACCGATTAGTTGACTAATCGACTAAGACGGAGCAGCTCTACACTCGTCTTTAGAAAAAATTTAAAGTGCCTTTTAATAAATCTGGCACATTCTCACCAGAATCAGATTAATAACATTACGACATTCGCCGTCCAGCCTTGTTCATGGAAGTTATAGGCAAAGGAATGAGGTGAAACAATATAAAGCACCAGGTGTGAGCACCAGGTGTGAGCAAATCAGCAGGTGCACACATTTAGTAAACTGGGATAAAAGAGTGGTTGACCCTGATTACTATATATATATATATATATATATATATATATATATATATATATATATATATATATATATATATATATATATATATATATATATATATATATATATATATATGTGTGTGTGTGTATATATGTGTATATAATTTTTTTTTTTTTACTGGATTTGTTCATGCCCCCTACCAAAGCAAACCATCTTATTTTACAAACACTAGTTCCAAGAATCTCTCCAGTTCTTCGTTTTTCATACAGTATTAAATGTTCAATCTCTTTGTGATTTGAAGTGACGGTGATTAGTGCATGTGGCTTAACAACTTCACTTAACATAATGACTAATTACTAGCAGTGTTTGTTGGGATGTGACAGTCTTCTACGCCCTCGCAGAATTAGCACAAGAGGTTGGTGCCACCTTTAATACAGTCGCTCCAGATAACCTTCAGTCCCTGCAGAGGACTCACACCCGATTAATTGTGTGCTCTGCTGCCTTATCAGCTCACTGACAAGGCTCCCTTTCTGCTCTGATTTCTTTTTTCATTGCACAATTAAATGATTTAGTTGTCTTAATTGGAAAGAGAACAGGTTTTTTGCATCCCCCTCTTGGGAACTAAAGGAATGATGCATTAGCATAATGAGACTGCTTGATATTTACAGCATGGTTTAACACAGACTGGCGCTTGGCCCTGCAGCTTTTGACTCCCACATCTGGTGTTGTGGAGAATTCTATTTGAGGTTGGGAGGGTCCTTTCCTGCAGATTTTCAGATGATATCGACACCTCATTTAAGCTTATTACAGCTGAATTTCTTATGTTCGGTCAGGTGCACGTGGTGAGAGCGGTGCCGTTTGTTACTAGCAGCGACCCGGCAGCCAAGACATGATGTCTCGCACAAATGGGATTAGCAACGGCCCTCCCCTCCGACTGAAAGATCCAGAATGGAGCAGTCCAGCTCAAGCTTTCACAGCCACTGACCACCTGGTCTAATTAAAAAGAATGTAAGACAGGAAGCAGGAAGAGCAATCCGTTGTCACTGGTCTGACATTTCAATTAGCAAAAAACAAGGCCATATTAATTGACTTTCACCCATCTCATACAGAGGGCCTTTTTGTTGTTCCTGTCTCCCTGAATGTCATTTAAAGGTCCCATATTGTAAAAGGTGAGAATTTTTTATTATTATAAAGCAGGTTGAGGTGCTATATAAAAACCGTGAACGTATCAAAATGCTAAATCCACAGAGAAATGCACACAGCCCGTATTCAGAAACTGTGCCTTTAAATGAGCCGTCAGGACTACTGGACGGTTGCGATGTCACAAATATACTATATATAGATAGAAAGTGCTGCTACAGTAATTCCCCGGCTGCAATAACGGGGCAGAGATTCGGTGAGCGCAGATGCGGAAGAGCCGAAAACGCTGACCAATCAGAGCAGACTGGGCCATTTCGGGAGAATGGCTTATAGAGACAGGTGCTAAAACAGAGCGTTTCAGACCAAAATACAAATGTGAATCTGAAAAGGAGCATGGTATGGGACCTTTAAAGTCCACTCTGGGCTAAAATATTCTACAGAGCTGTTCTGTGCCGAGCATGCAGATGAGAGATTGCTGTCATGAAATATCAAGTGCTGATTTGCTGTAAAATTGATTCAGCGATGATGCCTCCTGCTGTCCTGCCACCTGTTCTGTCAGCTGAGAGCCGTGTCGCTACGCACAGATCCACGGTTCGTTACCATGGCGCAGCATTTCAAAAACAAGCAAATCCCTATTAACCAGTCAAACACTTCCAGAACCAGCTCAGGTAGAGAGAACCGCCTGACTACATGGCACGAGATGCTCGCACACTCCCTAATCACTGGATGAAATAAGTGGGGATAAGCTGTGACTGAAGTTCTTGAGGTTGATCCATCCAGCCTTGGCGTCATCTTGTCTCCGCTCCTCCTTTTTGTGTGACAGTGATGAAGTGCCTCAACTAGGTTTTTTTGGCTCCTTGGTGAAAAATGAAGCCATTAGTTGTAGAGCGAGACGACCGGTGAAGGCCTTCCTCTGGCTCTGCATGTTCTACAGCGGCCTTAACAGGACAATCCATCTTAATCAGCGCCCAGTCCACGCAGCACTTGTATTGGAACACACTTTTTTTCCATAACCAAAATGACAACCTCATCCTTTTATCAGTCAACGAGCCAGAAACACAATGGTCGAGCGAGTCAAAACCAAAGGATGCATTCAGTGTTGAAACAAGAAAGTAAGTCAAAGTTTATATTAAACGAAGACGAGCTCAGACGAATCACTACTTTACATTGTCAATCCATTCTTCTCTGTCGCCTGTTTTGTTGCTTCTCCCAGACTCTGTGTGCTCAAGCTGCTTAGTGTCTTCTAGGGCTGCACGATATGAGGAAATAATCTAATTGCGTTAATTTTGACTGAGATAGCGATAGTATTCCCCTTATTGGAAGGAATGATCATTTTTGTATCATTATTCTCATTGAAACATTTTTTTTTTGCAAGGATCTTTAGTCTGTAGGATAGGATGTGTAGGCCAGGAAGTCTCTGCAGCACCATAATACTTTTTTTTTAGAACGGTTTGACACATCGTTAGCCTTTAACAAATATTGCCCCCCCCCGAGATTTGGATAGTCCATATTCCAATTACGATAAAAATGGGGGTTAATTGGGCAGTCCTAGTGTCTTTCACTCTTATCCTCCTTTGACTCACATGCTGCATGTATGGTGGTGTGTGACCTTGGTTCCCCCCCCCCCTATCTAACCTGCCTCTAGGCACTACTGGGTTGTTGACTCATGGAGCAGAAGTTGCTGTTGCTTGCAAAGCATGTCTACATGTACTGAAAGTGCGTGTGTGTGCATGTGTGTGTACAGCATGTTGATGTGTGTGAGTGTTTTCAAAGGGTACTGCTCAGTTCAGGCAGAAACACTGCAGCCTGTCCAGAGGTATTAACATCTTGGCTCACCTCTCAGTGTTTGTGGCTTACTGTCTATCTGAATACGTTGTGTACAGTGTGCAGACACTATGTTGGTGTGTTTGTGAGATCAGTTGGCAGCTTTGTGGTTGACAAACAGCGGTTCAGGGGCCATAAAGGGGCCTTCAGTGGGCTGTACACAGTCTTCAGCAAAGAATATTTAAATTTTACATATATTACTAAATGTATGCCATGTGAATAAGAATTATTCACTCTCAGCACCACTCTCAGTGGTGAAAGGTAGAATTCAGTAATAAATTGACGACAGACAAAAATCCTCCCAAATGAGGGTTCTTGGAAAGATTGGATGTTAAATCATTAACATGACATAAGACTGTCTAAGACTGCCAAAACCCAGCAGACTACGGTGTTGATCTGACAGTTTCTCTCCATCATCTGTGTCTCCACAGGGTTCAGTAATCATGTATGATGCGGCGAGGGTGCCATCTCCTAAGGATGGTGAGAACGGGATGGCCCAGCCCGTGGTCCCCGGGGCAGGACCAGGACCAGGACCAGCTGCAGGATCAGGAGGGCCTGCACCGAACACAGTCCTACAGGCGAAAACAGAGGAGGGACAGCCAGGTACAGAGGAGGAGGAGGAGGAGGAGGAGGAGCAGCCCAAAGCAGAACCCGTCCTGGTGAAGAAGCCACACCGAGAGATCCTGGACCATGAGAGGAAGAGGAGGGTAGAGCTCAAATGTATGGAGCTCCAGGAGATGATGGAGGAGCAGGGGTGAGTACATGGGACCACTTGTAAAGTTAAAGCAGCTGTAATCTACGTTTTTATAAGGACAATGTTAATCATGTAGTTCAGTAGTTTTAGTTAGAGCTGCAAAGATGAATCCATTAGTTGTCTATTATTAAATATTCGCAGCGCTGTGGAGTATGGTCTCGCTACACCACAGATACATACAAAATGGGATAGGCGAAAAAAATCGCTCAGGGTTATTTGTATTTCTTTAAACCAATCACAATCGTCTTGGGCGGCGCTGAGCTCTTGACGCAGTAATGGTACCTCTGCAAAATACTCTCAGGAAGGAACTTTTGCACCCCGCAAAAGAAAACCCCCACAAACAACCTTGTTTTAGCTTTACCTCAAACCTTTTCTTCATTATTTCTGTCACAGTACAGCAGTGATGACATGGTGTTGGCAGCTGTATTCATATTTTCTAATTGTTTCAAGTACTCTAATCTGACTGCTGACACCGCTACGTCTGCTATGTTTTCGTCTGCTGATTTCTAACAGTAAGCCTTGAAGTGTGAATTATTTCTTGTTAATCTTTGGTGACATGTTTGAAAAATCTAACTGTCCCTAAACGGAGCAGAACATGTAGTCTTATATAGCAATTTGGTGCCATCAATTATGCTAATGATCTAATCTTATGAAAACTTCTCATGCACAGTTGGCATTCATCAAGTAGAAACAAGTCATTTTATTAAGTTTGTGCTAAGAGGTTTTATTGAATCCGACTTGGAGGACTTGCACGAGCGAGCCTCAAAGAAAAAAAAGTTTAGGATAGGAATAAAAAAATTTCTTGCATGAAGCCCAATATGTATTAAGCACAACAACTCACCAAGCGAGTAAGCGACTCCAGTTGCACTGGGTATTTGATGTCAAGTGACATTACCGTTTTCAGCGAAACCGCAGTTGTTTATCTTTAGTTTACAATTCGGTTATTGTCGAGCTGTTTGGAGTGCGAGCAATGAAAGCATTCTCTGTGTAGTAGTACACTTGACATTGACAGGAATGTACCTGTAGGGGGGCTGAGTTCACAAGCTGCACCGAAACATTACATTCAAAATCTGTTACCTGCCAAAAGTCATTTTCATCGCAATATTGGGAAGAAAAAACAACCCAAGCCCCTGCGGAGGAGTGAAGTAAACAAACACTGTGTTTTTGTTAGGAAATGGTGCATAGCAGCTGTGTTTTGTTGACATGGCCATTTTTAGCAGCATGGTATGGAAATGGGATGGGATCAGGATACATGCATTATCAGGAGTTGTGATAGCTGGAATCTATTACGATCAATAACTTCATAGTTTTCATAGGGATGGGCATGAGTATGTGCTAATATGTATTTTAATTTTTTTGCTTTGTAACTGTCAATATCTTACTACAAATGTGCTACTATGACGAGTGGTTCATGCCACCCACCGAGCTACAGTAATATGTACGGTAGTGTTATAACGTTACAACAACATTCAAAACGCTCATAAAGTTATTTTTAGAATGATTGTTTTGACCACTGTTAAGAGCGCTGGGCTATCCCATGATTGAATTTGCC
Organism: Perca fluviatilis; assembly: GCF_010015445.1. NCBI lineage: Eukaryota > Metazoa > Chordata > Actinopteri > Perciformes > Percidae > Perca > Perca fluviatilis. The sequence goes on along the minus strand of NC_053127.1, from coordinate 28,261,129 downwards.
ACATAACGTTAGCTACAGTAGCCGTATGGGTAATCGCCTCATCTAATGGTAAGTTAGCAAGTTAACGTTAGCTAACATTACTTGCATTTGATTGAAATGGCATAACATGAAAAACCGTGAATAAAACTTGAATACATTAACTCGTCCGGGAACATTATTTCTGCCTGAGTCACGTCAGATAGATTTTTTTTTTATCGGCAGTGGTGGTTGTTTAATAATGAAGACAACTCCCATGATCCAACGCTACGTCATCAAAAACTCATTTCGGACACTATTCTCACGTTAGATTGTACTCAAGTACTCTATAATAATTTAATGAAAGTACCGAAAATGGAAATTACTTCCATTTTAAGTTTCATTATAGATTTTCCATGACAAACAAATAAACAGAGAGGGCAAACAGACATCAGGGCATCGCTAACAAATAAGTGACAGGACAAACGCATTAGTGCTGGGGTTAGTGTTTAAATTGTGTCATGCCAGTGTTTTCATCTGACACAAAATGTGACCACGGGAACACATGCATGGAGGTGGTTTAACATCAACACATACATTGCTCAAACACACAGATAAATTCTTCTTTTTAAATAAAATATTATTAAACAGAAAGAGATAAAAAAAAAAATTAAAATAAAAGAAATAAGAAAATGGAAATTTCCTTTTAAAAACATCCTTGTATGATGCTTGTATGATGACGAGTTTGCTGTGGACAGAATGACGTGAAACAAATGAAACCAATGTGGAGGGATGCTCTGATCCTGGAGGTAACTGTTTCCTGGAATAAGAAATGGTTCCATATTAGCTGAAGAAATCTACAGGGACCATTTTGGCAGATAACTGGGTGCTTCCTGCTTGGCCAGCTGCCCCATTTAACATAATTGGCAAATGTTCACAATCGGCAAGCCGGTGAAGGACCATGTCCTTGTCACTGTTCTAGTGGATTATGTTTGCCGGTTGGGTACCTGTGGAGAAGCAGAGAGGTGGTGAAGAGCCTTACTGCCGGGTAAAAAGAAGAGACTGGCTGCTATATGTGTGTTGGGATTCTACACTGCCCACAGGCCAAAAGTGGGAGTTAGTTGTGATAACAACCACAGTGTGCTGGGAATTGGGCTTTTGAAATTGTGAGAAACAAGTACTGTAAAACATGCAGAAACATCTCATGGGGAAAAACTATTCAATTTATTCTCTGAATTTAAGCTTTTGATGTGTGTGTGTGTGTGTGTGTGTGTGTGTGTGTGTGTGTGTGTGTGTGTGTGTGTGTGTGTGTGTGTGTGTGTGTGTGTGTGTGTGTGTGTGTGTGTGTGTGTGTGTGTGTGTGTGTGTGTGGAGCTTGGGTTGAGCAGGTGGGATCAAGAAATCCTGATAATCCCTTGAACAAAGATTGTACCATGTAGCTTCATTATACATTACAGCAATAACACACATTTGACATCATGAATGAAAATGAGACACATATACACACACACACACACACACAGATAAATTAATTCATCAGCGGCAGCCATTTCTGCTTCACAGTGTTGTTTATGTCACAGATGCACAGATGCAGCATTACTCATCCTTGATGTTGTTGCATATTTGCAGCCAACACTTGAACTTTGTATTAATGGCTTCCTCCTCAAGTAGTGGTTATTAGTGAGGTTGCCATAGAGACAGTCAGCAAATAACACAGGGCAACCCAGCGTAGCTTGTTTCATTAGCATGATGTGTGTCCTCCAGCAAAAAGTTAGGATGAGCTCAGTGTGTGCTTACGCCAAGGGCCATGAAAACTGTAGTGACTGCAGTTTGCCTTAATCCACAATCTCAAGTCTTCTCTCAGGCTGATCTGCACGCACCCACACACACACACACACACACACACACACACACACACACACACACACACACACACACACACACACACACACACACACTGCTGCTTGAATAACCACAGCTACCAGGCAAACTCCAGGCTAGCTGAGACTGTAATTAACAATGAGCTCTGTGATACGGTACGGAGAAAATTCACTTTCCCACTGATACCTCGTGAAATTTTATTCACATCACATTTGTGATTTATGGAAAGCTGGCTAATCCTTGATATATTAGGGGAGGGTGATTTTAATTGAATAAAGGGCAAGCTAATTAGTGAGAGTTTTTTATTTTTCTTTGGTCAAAGCTAGAAACGAGAGGTGACAGACAAAAACTTGAATGCCAGTATGCGGGACCGGTGTTTTTTCCAAATTTAAAAAAGAAAAAAGTAGTTTTTTTTTCTGTTTTGTCTTTCCCACTGCTGAGTGTACCATGTCAGAGTATGGACATTAATTGAATCACTACTCCTAAGAGATGCTTTGAGTAGCCGAAGCTGGATTAGACATTTCTTCCACAATTTCTTTCTACCCGTCTCTCCTTCCCCGAGTGTGACTGGGCTTCTCAGGCAGTGGGGCCTTGCTGATGGTGGAGCTACGACAGATTGGTGAAGCTGAAAGGGAACTGCTGGACTTTACCATCTGTCAAGGTCCGCTCATCTCCTGGCTGGGAGTAGACATAGTTGCTCCTGGTTTGAGCGCTGTTAAAGAGTCATGATGTCTAGTGGAATCGTGTAGCAGCAGGCAGCAGCTTGGCTAATGATGGCAGAATACAAGGAGACCATACACTCACGCTGACCAGCTCCACTCACTCGTCACACTGCACAAGCTCGGCTGGCAGGCAGTCGCACTTGAAGGACAGGCGGCCACTCAGCTGAATGTTAGAGCTCTGGACGGACTTGAGTCATCTCGTTAAGCTATAATGAAAGGAGAATCTCATTTGCCAGCTAGGCTCAGCACAGCTCCCCTTGCCTCTCCAATTTCTAATGTTCTTCTTTAAATGAGAGAGCGTGAGTGCATGTGTGCAGGATTAAGGGATAGAGCGGGGGATGAAAGAGAGGGAGAGCAATGCCAGGCATTAGACACAATTAAAATGGTGGCTGGGGTCTGTTTTCATTTGTTGTGGCTATAAGCCAGCAGACTCAGAATCTACGTCACCCCTGAGTCGCCGTCCTGACTGAGGCCTCGGTGAAGGATTAGGCTGGGGGGCAGGTTGGACGCCTGCCTCCTTCTCTAACCCTGCCAGCATGGCAGACTCTCCCCTCCTCCCTTTACACCCCCAATCCAGCCGTGCTGTTCCTCAGAGATCAAACCAGGATAAATAGTCTGTCATGAGTGATGGCCTCACCCTGGGAGCCAATTAGACGGGCTCAGCAATTAAAGGAGTCTGTTCATTTAGCTATCCATGGCCTGGTAGCATCCCACAGTCATTAGTGCACGGAGTGTCCTGCCGCTACTGGGAACATTGCCCTTTTATGTATATTAGATGTGCTGTAAGTTACATACATTTACTCTGTTAGAGTAGCTCTTGGAGGAGATGTTACAGCGCATAAGTGAAGCACCGTCAACAACATCCTGTCATCTTGGACACAATGCATGTACTGAACAGCTAAACAACCTTACTTTCTACTTTCAAGCAAGTTTGGTTGCCTTATGATAACACAGTTCACTGACAGATTTCAAGCTCAAGGGCTGCTATGCATGCAAGGGTCCAGATACTATTTCAGGGGTGTTTTTCCACACTAATTGAGGCATAATGATTGTGCATGATTTGAACTCCTGCGGTGTCTGAATGTTTTTGCAGCTCTCTAATGAGCACCCACACACAGAAACAGACACCAACACACACACACACACACACACACACAAACACACAGATACACACAACAGAGCAGCACGTGTGCTTGGCCTTTCTTTTGTGTCCTGCCAATGGTAAGAGTTTTTTTTAATTCGAGGCAGAAATTATTACTCCTCCTGCTTCACCAAGATGTGCACGTGTGTATTAGAAAATAACTATCTGTTTGAAAGCAGAGTAGAGAGGTGTAGCCTGGCACAAGCAAAAAGGACACAACATAACCCAGAGATGCATAACTGAATTTGTGGCTCTACTATATACATAATGACGTACAAGCAAATTCATTTCAAGACAGAGCAGTCTACTGTAAATTAAGACCGAAAGGAAAGAGGTTTAGAGGTTTAGGTTTAGGTAGTAGTCAGGAGCTAAATTGCTGTGTTTTGGCCACTACTGCTGTGGTATTGCTTTAATATCATCTGCAGTGACACTTTTAGCATTGCAGGAGAGTAGCTTGGATCTTATTAAGAGAGAGCTGCTCTCGGAGGCTCTAAGGCCAGAGCAAATAGCTATCTCTGTTCTGATGGAGGTCTTCCTGCAAGCCAAAGCCCGTGTAATAAGACGATAAGCCTGTGTCCTATAAGACTGAAAATTGGAGGGACCCATTTTATACATCGTCACCGGGAGGGGGCCCAAGCCAATATAGCAGCTCCATGCTAGACAAAATAACTTCAAATGCTGTTGTTGCCGGAGGACTTAGAGAAGATGAGCAATCAGAAAGAGTGGCAATGGCATATTGTGCTGCTCCAGCCATTGATCTGCTTACACTGTGGGGGAGGTGAAAAGGGCAGCTTTATATAGTGAGAGAAAGGTCTACTCTTTCTCTCTGCTATATCTAGTACCTGTTATCTAACCAGACAATCTATGACTGTGAAGAGCATCAATTGAAAATCCTCTCCAATCGAGAGTTAAACAATTTCACTGTGGCCCGGTAGGCCGCTTTAATTCTGCCCCTGAAATAGAAAATGTGGGGGTGTTCAGTTTTGCCTTCCCATGTTCCCAGCACCATTCAATCTTTCTAACTACATTGGCATCACTTTGCCTCTGTGCTCTTTGAAGCAGGATTGATGGCTGCAGAGTTTCATAGGTGTACGGCAGCGCCTGGGGACGACTTGCAGAAAAAGGCTCTTCAGATATTGAGCGCACAAACATCCCTGGCATTCTGAAGGAGTACACACAAACACACACCCACACGCCCCACACGTAGGCACGTCCTCATCAAGTCGATGACTATCAGCAAACGGATGGTCTCTAAGGCTCACAATTATTCGGGGGGGGGGGGGGGGGGGGGGGGGGGGGGGGGGGGGGGGGGAGGTGGTAAATAATTCAATTGGGGGGGGGGGTTTGTGTGTTTGGCAAGTTCTTTAATCGTGGTGATTTTTCATGGTTGGGGTGGCGGGGAGCCCGTCGTGCTGATCGATGTCCTCTGTCTATCTCCACCCAAATCACTGGGACTCTCCATGCTGTAGGCAGTGGGTCTGGGCTAAATGGCTTTCATTTGCCTCCACTTTGGCTTCTGAACAGTCACACCTTATACACACAAACACACACACAAAGAAAACACACAGTTTGCTCAGTTTAACATTCATTTCAATATGAATTCAGTGTTACCCAGCCTTGCTGAGAGTGACCGCTCCAATCAGCCTCTCCTCTGCACTGTCAGGGCAGAACAGATGGTGTATTAGGCTGAAAGCAGCTACCTTTACAGCTGCAAGAAGTGCTAATTAAATGTGCAGAAGACAGATGTGTAGTTGCAGTGTGCTCATCCTATAATAGCCACTGACAAACATCCGATATGTGGCCATTTACACAGATTGATTCAGAGCTCACTATGGACCCCTGCCTGACTTCTCTTTAATGCAACTCAATAGTTAAGCGATCATGTGAGAAATAGTTTTCAGTCTTCTTTCCTCAGACTTCTTTTGTCCATAGATGTTTTTATCTATGTAGGTGACTCACCATTGACCAGGTTCTTGCAGGCATTCCCAGGTGCTGTGGGGGATTTTCCTGGCTCATACCTCTAAACCCCCGGCTCTATTTGAAGCAGCACCACTGCTGGGCCTACGCTCTCTGGCTTTGGTTAGTGAGCTAGACCCATCGTGTGCAGAACTTCATGGTCGAGCAATTCAATGAAGGACAGAGAAAGAAGCAGAAAGAAGAAATTCTGTAGGTCACATGTCAACAGAGGCTTGAGCTTCACAAGCTCTGACACCTTTTTTTTTTTTTGCTTCAGCGGAGATAGCTGCAGGCACTAACATCCTCACCATCATCAGCACAACGTGAAGGAGAAAGCCCTACAACCACGGCGTCTGTTTGGCCAGAGCGCATTCAGCCAGTATCCTATCCGAGCCTTCTCACTCTTTTACCTATTGCGCACCATCCCTTGATACAGACAGCTGAGAGCACCCAGGGACTGCTGTAGATTTGTCGGGAAGCAGCTAACGTTTGGCGATGGCTGTTGCGATGTGCATGGAAAGCCATGAATATAAAGTGTGTGTTTGCGTCCTGCATTGTGCTGAGTTGACAGCTGCTGGGCTGAGAGATTGCCGTACAGCAGGACCTGATGGTGCTGTCACACCGGCTGGCTTCTTGTCTCTGTTGGGCCGTCATCCAGCTAGTTCAGCTCTCCTTCGCACGTCTCCTAATCTCATTCTCCATACCTCCAATGCGCTGATAGCACCAAACTCAGAATACATGGTATCGGCTGCTATGTTTAATCTGAGAACAGCAAACACTCCTCAGACTAATGCCATTTCCACGATGAATAGAGCCACAAGCTAATTTACAATCCAGTTTATAGATTTGGTCCTGCCAGGAGCCCCCGCTAAGAGGATCTGTTGCCAAGTAAGAGTCTGTGTTCCAGCACTGAATGATGGACAGTTCCCTTGCACTTTCCTTATTGCAAGTAGAGCTCACATGTCAGATGTTATCACCTATTGAGCAGGAAAATAAACTGCATGGCCAGAAGCACATACTCACGTACTTTTGTGTACTTTTGATTTGGGGCTATTTTTCATTCTGTGTGGGTCAGGTCTTTTAGTTCCAACTAAAGAGAAATCGTAATGCTTTAACGGGAAAGTCTGCAGGGCTCCCTAAGACTAAATATAAACAGGAATTATTTTCTTGCCATGCAGCCACATCTTGCCATGTGTTTTAGCTTATATTTGTTTACATTTTTGCAAACTGGCACCATTAAAAGTATGCCGAATTGGCTTTTAGCACTTCCTATTTGCAATGCACCAATGGCTGTACAGACAACTATCACTGCATTACTTTGATAATGAAGAAAACTTAAAAAACTGGTGTTTCTCAGGCAAGTTCTGTCTTTTTTCTACGATTTCTAAGCAGAGCTTTGGATGGGAGCAACTGGGGCGCTAAGGGGTTTAAAGTACTTCAATTACCTCTATGAGCTGTGTCACAATCACTGGTACTGCTCCAAATACGGACCATGTTGACAAGTGGGCCAAATCAGTGGGCCAAACTACAATAGCTGGCATGCGCCTGTCTTTCACCTTGCACAGTATCTTTGCCTCACATCCCTCTCAGCAAAATGGCAAATATTCCCTGAAATGTTGAGCTGCTCTTTTAAGAGAGACAAAGATAAACTGTTGCCAAATAAGTGAAAGACCGTTCTTCAGTACTTTGGTAATTGCAAGTGGAGCACACATTTCAGATGTTAACATTTACCGAAGATGCAAATTGGGACTCGAAGAGATGAGTTCTAAGGCTTAATTCTGAACATAGTGCTACTGTATATCCCGGGCACCCCTCACACATGCTCTTGTTGTTGTTAATATGAACACTACAGCATATTATTGGCTGAGTCTTCCAGGCAGTCTAATTCTGTGATGTCTGGCTCCTGGCTACACTTTCACGGCTTTATTATTTCTCTCCCTTACCCTCTCCCTCCTCCGTCCTCTTCTCTCCCTTTATGTTTCTCTGTAGCTCATTACCTCCCGTTGCCAGAGCAGAATGTGAGGATGGTGTGGAGATGGTGTGAATACAGCAGGAGATCAGCTCGGTGTTCAGTGCTTTATAGAGGCCAATGCGCTGTCAAGTTCACAGACATGCATAACTCCTGTCCATCTGTAGAATGGCACAGGACAGAAGCTACTTCATTGTGGCTGCCGCACTTGTTCAGACAGGCTGGTAGAATTATTCGTGTCCCCCATCGCAAAGCTGTCAGCAGATACAGTCTTACTGTGGCAGGCCTGTGGTCAGAGGTTGTTACTTGTGTTATTAACACACTGGGAGGATGTAGCCCAAAGCTGTATGCATGAATTATTGTATGAGCGTTTGATTCATTCATTATCTACTGTGGCAAATAACATCACAATGAAATGAGAGTATAACTGATATTTTTGATGTTGTCTGGTTGCACCCACTGACATCTGAAAAAGCCAGATATTCTCAATTAGAAAATATGAATACAAGTCTACAATGTGACACAGACAGTAATTGCTTCCCCCGCTGCACCAGTGTGCAGTATTCTGTCTGGCAGCTTGTTGAAAGCTCCTCACACTGCCCCACAGTTGCTCTCAAGTCAGTGCTTAGCTTACACAATAAAACATGACATGCAGCCCAGGCCTGCACAAGGAACCCACCGGGGTCGGGGGAGGTTGACAGTGAGTCATCAGAATATACATAATTTGGCTGGGTGTCATTTTTGAAACGGTCAGAGGACGGTTGTTGCCATTTGTTAAACTCTGTGTGATAGCTGGGGATGACGTGGCTCCTACACAGGCATCTGGCACTTATGACAGATGACAATTAGCCTCGCCAGTGCCCCTGCTGCATTCAGTGCTGTTATTAAAAGCAGCTGCTTAAGTTTGCAGTATGTTCATCATTCACTTTCATACTTATACTCACTACTCAGCCGAGTAGTCAAATCTGCAGATTTGTGTGTGTGTGTGTGTGTGTGTGTGTGTGTGTGTGTGTGTGTTTTTGTGTATGTGTATGTGCCTCTACTAACTGCTGTGTCTTTATGTGTCCATCTTCAGGTACACAGAGGAAGAGATTCGGCAGAAAGTGAGCACATTCAGACAAATGCTGATGGACAAGGAGGGCGTCATCACCAGAGATGGTCCACACACACAACCAGTGTAAGTTACTGTGTATCAGGTTTAAAGGCAGGGTTGGTAATGTTTAAAAGCTATAGTAGCAAGATTTGAAAGTAGCATCACGTCGGGGCTCCGTCTAACCCCTCGCCCCTGCACCGCTGCGTCACTGCTTTAGAGCAGAGCGGAGAAAGCACCGCAATTTTACTTCATGTCTCATTAACCGGTAAGCAAAATGCTAATTTTATCATACCGAATGTTTAAAACAAACATCACTACTGTTAGCAATGTGGCGACGACGCGCATTAAGCTTAAGCTCGCACACGGGAGGGGTAGAGTACTCGCAGCGGAACAAGGAGGCATTTCATTGGTTCTTTCCAAGCGGACCACGAGGCAGTGATTGGTGGGCGTTTTTACAGGATTACAGCAGCTACAGATGACGGATCTTTTTTGCTCCTTTTTCAGAGCCAATAAGTTATTTATTATATATTGGAAACTTACTTATATATTGGAAATAGTTACCAACCCAGGCTTTAATATCGGTCATGTGTGTATTAGGGGTGTAACGCAGAGCTACTCTCTATTTCTGTATCTCTTCATGTCACAACAATATCTGTATTTGTATTGGCAGTGGTGGAAGAAGTACTCAGATCGTTCACTTCTCACAATTATTTATAAAATATAAGTAGTATATTATATTATTTGATGATTATTAATACATTTATGTGTAAATCACTTTAATGTTGCAGCTGGTAAAACATTGTGTATTTGAACCCCACCTTCAAAAAATTATAAAAAAAGTAAGCCTAAACTGAGTGTAAATAAAAGCAGCAACTCTTTATTGTCCGAGTCGAAATCAATAGTAGAACAGGAGGTCACAATACACGTCAGAAATACACTGGGCCCATTCTTTGGAAATTGAAGGTTGTGCATGCAATGAGAGGAGGAGGCCCAGAAGAAAATAAAGTTAGTGTCAAGTGCCAAGCTTCATGAAGATCATGAAATAATAAAAAATAACCTGCAACGTCTGTCAAGCTTTATGCTGTACTGCACAACTAACCAAATGAAAGGATGAACCACGCCGAATATCTGAATATTGAAACTCTACAATCTACACGTCCGTGTTTTTAGCTTATTGCCCATTTGTTTACATTCTGTCACATCAGCATCATGAAAAGTCCTGCTGGTTTGGCTACTAGCAGTAGCCTGGATTACTTTGATACATCAGAACAAGACTGAATCTGGAGCGCATGATTTCTAAACGGCTTAAGACATACAGGGCTAGATTTACTAACACTAGCGCAGTTTGCGCTGCGTCCGTTTATGCGAGTTCGGTAATAGCGCACGCTATGCTTCCACAGTTTGCGTAGTATTTATCAACCCTGACACCCATCAGGCAATCAGCGTCTTTCTCCGCCCACTATACCGTAAATTGCGCTGTAGCAAAGCGGTACTGGTGCTATGATATGGCTGAGTGCAGACTGCGATATTCCCACTGCTGATGCTATGACTGTTTGAAATGATCCTGATGCCAATATTTGTAATGTAGCGAGGAGTTTAACAACTGCTGGAATGGGATGTGAACGCTGAGTGGGAGATTCAATTTCATCTTTGATTTCTTCCAGTAACTCTAATATTGCATGTCTGCTTGATCTGTAACGCTAAATTATGTTGTGTTCACTGACAAAGTATGATTCTTCTGTTAAAAATATTTTCAGCCTCGCCTATGTCTTCGTCTTGCTCAAATTGCTGTTGCCATTTCACCAGCGGCATAAAGGTCTACGAGGAAACTTGATTGCGGCTGGTTTAAAGAGGCGGAGAATTTCCCCCGCGGAGAGAGCGTAGCTCTTACTGACAGTCTTTGTAAATACCACGGAATATATAATTAGGGGCACTTTGCGCTTATCCTCCCACCTTTTTGGGTGGAACTCCCACTTTCCCCACGACCCTCCCACGAACGCATATTGAAAGCGCAACTTGTCTCTTCTCGCTCATGTGGCAGACAATCTGCGATTTTACCCAAGTGCGCCCTGTTTGTAAATAGCCCGCATCGGTTACGTCCGTCATTGCGACCAATTAGCGCCTGGAAACAGGCGCAAACGGCTTGATAAATCTAGCCCACAGTATCTGTGATGGACATTATAGATACAGTCGAATAGAGTGCTGATGTCTGCGTGTTTGAGATGACTCTGAGAAGAAGTAGTTTTAGGTTTAGGGTACATTGTTTCAATCAGGTCACAATTAAGAGGAGGAGGTGCATATTACTGCAAAAATCTGGATTCAGAGCACATCATCGGTGCATATTCAAATACAAATAATGTTTTGTATTCGCTATACACCCTACCTCCTTTTTGTCATTTGTTTACTTCTTTTTTCAATTAATTTATTTGGGAACCCAAAGAGTTTTGGATCGTTGATGCTAAATGAATTCTAGCAAATGAATCTAATAAAACTAGACAGCCATAAATATGAATTGCAAGCAGAAATTGATTTATAAAAGAGATTATGAGAAATGGCCTGACAGTCTAATAATGTTTTCAGGCGGTCGGTTCAAGGGAATATGGACCGTAATTGCAAAAATGCAATACATTTTAATTTGAATCCTTGCCTTTTGACTGACAATGCCTCTCTCCGAATACACGGAATGGTTAAACCCCAAAGCTTCGAAAATGATCAGTAGCAGGTCTATTCTAAACTCTGCTGGAAGCCAATGAGGCGAAGATTGGCATGATAATTGTCAAAAATGTCCGTCTGTTTAGCACTAAGCCTGGCTGTATAGCTTTGAGCACGAGGTGGCATGGGAGAGTGTGTCATCTGAGACGAGCATAGATGGAAATAAAGGAACCAAAATCAATGACTGCGTGTGTAGTCTCCGTCCAGATCACAGACAGACACTCGCACACTCACAAACGCCACTGTTTCAGCCATCACAAACATGGGAAACAGCAGGATGTGGGCGTGGTGGCCCTCCTGAGTCACTCCATCATAATGTTTGTGTGAATGATTGAGAGAGGCAGCGTGGTGGTGGCGACGGGAACCGATGTCTGTGAACTAATGACTGGTAATGGTGCTGATGCTTCCTGTCTCACAGACTAGACTAATGATCCTCCCTCCTCTGCACCTCAGCCGCTGTCTGACGTTAGACCAGACCAGGCTGAAACGAGGAGGAAGGCTGAGGGAGGGAGTTATTGACGACGCTTTGTTTTGCTTTTCGCATTAGTTCAATCTAAAGGGCACTTCTGAGTCGGCTCAATTTGGGATTTCAGAGCTTGCCTTAAATTCTGCAACTTTCCCTCTCCAGAAATAGCCTGGCTCCGCCCTCCTACGTACTTCCACATAATTTTCATTTTCCTTCAGTACTCCGTCTGGTTTCTCCGGCCAAATCTTTACCGGTCTAATCAGCGAACAGAGGGAGTGGCTGAGAACAATGACGTTGAGGTTGTGCGCTAGTTTGAGTTGGAGTTCCGTAATGGCGGCGGAGAAAGGTGCGACCGAAGCCATTCGGTCCGTTGTGGCAACGCTGCCGAATATTCAGAAGTTAAAGCCCGAGCAACAACAATATTTGCTGAGTTGTGTTGGTGGCCATGATGTTGTGGCCCTCCTCCCCACGGGGTCCGAGAAAAGTTTAATTTTCCAGCTCGCTCCGTTAGTGGTGAAGGAGTTAGCTAAGGTGAACGCTAGCGATGCTAAGCCGACGTCACGACCAAACGTTAGCGATTGGTTATGGCAGATCCAGAGTGTTTCTGGGCAGATCAAATAGTTTTAAACTTCAACAGAGTACCCGCCTTCATGAAAGTTAACCCTTGTCAATGGAGAGTTACCAGACTCTGTACAAATGAAATGTACCAGAGTCTGGTAGCACCAGGAAACTCCAGAAAGGCCTTGATGTGGAAAATTGAAGAAGGCTGTAATTTGCAGGGTTGTTATCCTCCCACCCCAATCCGCCTCACACTCAACTCTCCCCCAGGCCCTTACTGTACAAACACACAAACACACACACACACACACACACACACACACACACACACACACACACACACACACACACACACACACACACACACACAGTATAGACCTCTTTTTGAAGTAATCTACGTCCCTCTGCTCAAAATTGTGACTTTACATTTGTAGTGCCTACGTCTGAAGCATTATGAGAAATAAGCCTTAATAAACCCATAGGTTGGCCTTGGGGCAAAACTGTGCTAAAGCCCTCCTGATACTTACTGCTTACAGCAATAAACAAGTCCAACGCATTAATAGGTAATATGTTAGGGGACCCTCACATCAGTTAAGGGCCTGCAGCTAACCGTATGCAAGGATATGTTAGTGATGTCATATTAATGGCAAGGTTGTGTCCCTGTCCTCCATCAATCCTGGTTTGTTTTCTTAACATAGCTGGCTCTATGGATGGCTATGTCAGTCTGTTGGTCGGTCGGTTGGTCTATCACTTTGGTCCAGACTGAAATGTTTCAACAACTATTGGATGGAATGCCATGGAAGTTTGTACATTCCTGGTCCTTAGAGGATGAACCCCACTGACTTGCCCTACCATGAGGTTGACAACTTTCCAATTACTGTAATTGCCATGATCTTTTATACAGGCATTCATTTCATACAGGGTTTCTAGAGTATGAAGCCTAATGACTTTGGTGATCACCTGATGTTCCTTCCAGTGCCACCACAAGGTTGACATTTTTGGTTCAGAGTGAAATCTTTCCACTACTATTGGATTGTTTGCCATGAAAGTGTGTACACACATTCATGTTCCCTTCTGGGTGCATTGTAATAACTTTGGTGATCCTCCAACATTTTATTTAATTTTCTATTTAGTTTATGATCAAATACCTGCACACCTAATGGCATTCCCATCATCCCCAGGTGTAGCCTATTTTGTGTTTAGTGCTAAATAATTAGCAAATGTTAGCACACATTTACATTTAACATGCTAAATTATGATGATGAACACAGTAAACCTAATACCTGCCAAACATCAGCATATTAACATTGTCATTGTGTGCCTAATTACAGCCTCACAGAGCAGTTAGTATTACCTGCACTGAAATTCAATACTTTGATTGAAATTCGAAAGGAAATTCAAATTTATGTGACATGCAGGAACAAAGTGACTTTTAGTAACTGAAAAAGGGAAAAGGTCATCGTAATTTAGGTCCATACTGATGCTGTGCAACTTCAAGCAAAAAGGGATTTCTGTATAGATCTAGATGATGTACCGTACCATACCGTTAGATTTACTAAATGATAGGAGGCTTCATCACAACCTCAAATATACTACTGCCTTCAGCGTGTTTGACTTTGCTCAGCTGGGAGCTTTTTTATTCAGATGCCATCTTTTCCACAGGGACTATTGCTATTGACAGGCTAGGCCCCTCAGCTGTAGCTTAATACTCGTACACACTAGCAGTAAACAGCCAGCAGTAAGCATGGATGAGCTAGCTCATAACTCTGTTTACCGATGTCCCACATTGATTTCCTGCAGAATTGATGTGAACACAGGGTGGAAGAAAGGAATGCAGTGTGTAAAGCCTCTGAGAGCCATTCAGGCTTACACACTGCCCGAACCGAATGGGGAAGCTGACCCTGGGCTTTACATAACTATTCAATATCTGATAAAACGTCTGAGACCGACGTTTCTTCATTAGCAAACAGAAATGGATCTACTGTTCGACTGATCTGTGCAGAGATCTAATGTGGGTGCATCCAGAACATCATGGTTTTTCCCCATGATCACAGAATTGATCAGCTCAGCTTAAACCTCCAGCCCAGTCAATCCTTCATCTTAATATGACCTCCATAAAGCTACTAGCTACTAGATTTGCCCCCACCCTCATACTGTGGCGTAATCAATCCCACCTCCACCTACCTCCTCCCAGAATAACAAACTATGACTCTGTGCAGCAATAGAAATATATCCTTTACTGGCAGAGTGGCTGTCTGAGTGGGCATGTAAATGGGCTACACTACTTTGTGCTGCAGCCCTGAGGAGGGCCTTGGCCGTAGTCCATCACTGCCAGGTCCCAGGGACAGTGGCTGAATTAGGGAGCCACTGTGTTGATCACAACCAGGCAGGACAGATGTCTCCAGCATATTAGAGCATGGCATCATTTAAGAGATTAGAGACACGATTGGGGAATTCGTTGATTTATCTCTAATGACTAAGCATGCTACCAGATAGTTTCAATCGTTGTTAATTTCTCTTCTTGGCATTCTTCCATTCCCGGCCCTACAGGGACACTAGTCTTCAGCTAAAACAAACGTTTAAAGCGTGTGAATGCCTTTTCTGGCATTTTACATATTTAAATCAATCTAGAAAACAACACATCCTGAAATTTGTTCATGCGTTCCAAATGAGTGGTGGTCTTATAAGAAATTTTTAAAAGCTGTGTGAATTGCTGTATTATTAACACACTAACCCTACATGAATTCACATATTTTTTTCTTGCTAGCGGCCTCATTCTGTGCGATAGATAAATATTGTATGTGCAGCTTCACTACAAAGAGATGTCTTTGGTGCCATATCTAATATTTAACATGTTTGATGTTTAATTCTAGAACTTTTTTCCAAAGAGTATAGACTGTAAAAAAAATAAAAAGAGGAGTTTGCGGTATTTTAAGCCCTGAGTAGTGTCTGCAGTCTGTAAGTAAAACCCAGGGCAAAGAAAGTCCACCAATCACTCAGCGCTGCTCGTTTAGCAGCCCCTCTCTATTCGGTAGCTGGGCTAAGAAGATACTGTGTAAAGAGATTTTAGCGAGTAACTCCTCCTACGCTGTCAATGTGAAGTGAGGTTATTTTGCTCTGGATTGGCATCCCTGCTGTAACCAGTGGTGCTCAGCCAGTTAAGGTCTTAGTTGCCTCATCTCTACACTAGCCCTCCTCTCTTGATCTAAAGTGTGCTCCATGTGTGTTTGATCTCCTTACCAGAGGTGCACTATCCTTTGCGTTGTCACTTTTTTTTTCCGTGTGTCGCTTCAGCCTCTTCATCTCATTACTCCTGCCTGTTTTCATCTCCCTTTTATGAATTGAGGCGGCATGGTTAGTTATGGAAGTTACGTCTCTGTCATCATCACTCTTATCCAAATAACCTCTACATATACAAAGTACTTCCATATGCTACATCTCTGTGTTATAAGTACCAGGAAGCCCAGAGACTGCTGGATTTGTAACAACACTGGGACGTGACCAGGTCAGACAGATAGGACTGCACGATGGAAAAATAATCAGTGTGGTGTGTTTTTATATCTATTTCTTTAGCCCACATGGAGCCTGCAAGGTCAGATCTGGTGGATCAGAGCAGGCCACATAAGAGAGAAGGGGGTAGAGGGGCAGGGAGGATTAGGGAGGAGGCTGCTGCCATCTGTCTTTATATACAATACTGTGCGTGTGCGTCTGTCTGTCTGTCTGTGGAACAAATGGGAAGATGTACAACTACAGGGTCAAAAAAAGTTTAGTGTGTGAGCATCACATTTTTTATATGCTTGACTTCTTGTTTTTATTGTTTTGCACCCAAGTTAGGTGCCAGATGTGAAGATACACGCTAGGTACATTCATTAGACTGCAGCGGAGCTCTAGGGAGAGCAAGTTTGGTCCATCCCTTTGTTCCAGACTAAAATATCTCAGCAACTATTTAATGGATATCCATGAAATTGTCTACAGACATTCCTGGTCCCCTGAGGATGAATCCCACTGACTTTGGTGATCCCCTGACTTTTTCTGTAGCACCAGCCAGCAGGTTCACAGTTGTGGTTTTGAGTAAAATGTTTCAACAACTGGGATGAATTAACATGATATTTGGTAGAGACGTTCGTTTTCCCCTTGTGATGAATTATAATAAAATTGGTGACCCTTTGATTTGTCATCTAGCGCCATCATCTGGTCAGAATTTGAATTTGTGGTTTGCAAATTTTATCATTAGAGCTAGTAGACCAATAAATCAATCTGGCAGATGTATTGGCCAATATCCTATTATTGCATATTAGGTGGTGTATATGTCAGCAAATAAGTAACGAATAATTGCAGTACAGGAACTAGGTTTGAGATCATTTAGAAACTTCGTCTCCATTACATTGTTTGTAACCAGAGAGTACTAACAAGGGGATTTTTCAACTGTAAAATGTCCCGCTTAGTATGTATCTTGGAAGCAATGCTTGAGAAAAAAAAGAATCTAAGGGATATGTATAAAGATTGTTTGTTTATGCTATGGGTTTATGTTTTTTATTTTTTAAATTACTTCTGGCCAATATATAATTATCAGATCTTTTAAACTATAAAATATCGATAGCAGAATCAGTGAGGCTATAACTAGTTAGCATGCAAACTCACAAAATGAATACAGTGAACATTATATCTGTAAGAAATCTGCACGTGAGCTTTGTGTAACTACATGTTGCGGCAACGCAGGCCGCAACAACTGTGATTGGTCCACTTGGCCGTGGCTTGGTAACGTAGCATTTCCTCCTATTTCTGGGTTCTCCTTCTCCATAAACAACATAAATCAAGGAGAGGGTTAACTTTTCCTGCTACAGCTTGCTGGCCTTGGTCAGAAATCACAGGGGAGACACTTTGTTTCTCTCACTATGCCTCCAAAGCCGCTACTCGCCGTCACTCTCTTTACCACACTCTCCCCACGCACACACATGCCAGCCCTGCTATTCTCTTAAAGAGATTGACGCACACACCAGCGCATAAGTATAAACATCAGTCCATTTACATAGGCTACGTTGAAAGCTCTATGTGGAGCCCCCACAGAACCATAAATCCTGTTTACACCTCACAGAGCTGCTAGCATGGCAAGTCTCTAATGAGAAAAGTGTGGAAATAGTTTTTGGCCAGGGCTTGCAATTTACCACAGTTACTCCTCTTCTTCACAACACTCACACACTCTCCACATTTATGATCCTTGACTTTTGTGTTTTTAGGGTCAACCACCTGCACTATCAGCCTGACGGGTATGAAGAGAACCCTGAATTGGTTGGCTATGAAGACGGAGACTATGACCACGATTACCACAGTGACAATCGGTAAAGCACATAGTTAAACACACATATGGTATAATGGTGTTGTGTTGACCAGCTCTGACTTCTCAAGTGGTGCAACAAATCAGCCACCTATTATTTCCTTTAACATGGCCTCTGGGTGTTTCCTATGGTAATAGCCATAAACATGAAATTGATCTCAAGATAAAAATGCTCTTCAAATCCTTGAACAACACTACCACCACTCAGTAACAGCATGCACCTCATTATTATTCATCTTTGAAAACCATAATGCAGATGATCATTTAGATTGGACATTCTGAATGTGTTACTTGACAAAATAGATTAAGTGTCATTTCCTGTTTCCATTGTGTGATATATTGCATGGTATGGCAGAAAGGATTGGGGAAATGAGAAAATAGACACTTATCGGCTTGCACAGCAGCAAACGACTATAATCTGAAATGCGTTCCTTCTGAAAATGATTATAATAACAATCACTTATAAGTAATTTCTGCCTTTCTTATTTTGGATCTCGCTTTCGATCTTTGTCCCCCTCTTGTTCTCTACTTCTGTGGCCAATTCAGAGTGAAGAGGAAATCAAGCAGCTCTCCATCCCCTCGTCCAAAGAAAAGGAAGAAGAAGAAATCTGGCCGCCGAAGGAGTCGGTGAGTGGAAACGGCTCCCACTTATGAAGTGGTTTGATTTTTGTCCTTTTTCTTTTTTCCTGCCTTGTTGACAGAATAATTACGCTGTGGTTTTGTGAGACGGAATTCCAATTATTTTGGTTTGAATATTGCTAACGAGCCATCAGATACTGCAACTGTGGAGACGGGGGTAAGAATTGTAGGGAGACATTAGCAAAGCATAGGCTCATCTTCCATTTTCTTTTGAAAAGTCAGCAAAGGAAATAAAGAGAGTAAGAGACTGAGAGAGAAGGAAATGGCACATTGATGCTAAAGAGAAGAAAGAATCAGAAGTGAGAGTCAGAGGGATGAATAGAGTTGGGGACAAAGAGAGCCTCGGTGAGAAAGATCAGCTGAGCTACTAAAGGACGTCACCTTTGCTGACAATGATCCCCTCTGAGGTGTAATACAATGTAATGTAACACAATGATGAGTGAAAAGCCAGTTAGCAGCAATCTGAGGCTCATTTGGCATGCAAATTCTTCCCTTCTCTCCACCAAAAGGTTTGGCAGCTCCTCACCCACTCACAGAGAGAAGAAGAAAAAGAGTGGGAAGAAACACAAGCGAGACAGGTGAGTGTGTACAGTACTGTGTGTGAGTGTGTGTGTCATCATCAGGAAGAAACTGGCTTTTTAAGGGTTTATCAACAGTCACATTCACATGGATGAATGTCAAAGAAAGACTTGAAGAAAAAGGAGAGAAAGAAAGAAAGATATGAATGAAAAGGACAGAAAGACAAGATGACACAGAAAAGGAAGAAGGAAAGGAAAAAAAGATGGGCAGGTAAATAAAGGGAAGGAGAAAAGACTAAAAGATAGGAAGAAAACAAAAGTGAAAAAGGAAGGGAGGAAAGACAGAGAAAAATTAAAGGCAGAAAGACAAGATGAAAAATAAAAGGAAGAAGGAAAGAGAAAAAGAAAAAGGAAAGTAGGAAGAAAAGACTAAAAGATACAAAGAAAAAAAGGAGGAAGGACAGAAAGACAAGATGAAAAAGAAAGAAAGACAAGATGAAGAAGGAAAGGAACCAGACAGGAAGAAAGTAAATGAAAAAGGAAAGGGGCAAAGGGAAGAAGAAAAAGGAAGGGAAGAAATAAATGAGTAAAGACATGATTCAAGGAAGAGCAGACTGAAAGGCAGAGAGACAAAATAAAAAGAAAGGGAAGAAAGAGAATGGATGAAAGGAAGGAAGTAGGGAACAAAGCAATAGCTCATCATCAAAGCTATTGTGCAATGCCTTGGGATATCATAACGCCAATAAGCAATTGTAGAGTGCCCTCCACGTCTGTGCCTGACTTTTGGGGGAGCGTGGGGTAAATATGTTGCTCTAATAACCCAACCTGTATGGGGGGGCACACATCACAAGAAAAATGAGCCTCTCACCAAATTGCTTAGCATCACTGCACTGCCCCGCTCTTGTTTGCCACATCTCATCCATCCACGCACACCCAAGTCCCCTTCATCCTCTCTCCTTCCTCATCCCCACGCCTCCCTCCCAGCCTCACACCACAGCTGCTCTGCACTGCAGGTACTGTTGATATATGAATAATGGATCGATGAGGCAAAAAGCAGGGTTCTTCCCCAGAGAGTAGCCATCCTCCCTTGATGCTTATTTCCTTTTTTTTAAGGTGCCTTTAAGGCGTTAGGAGGAGCTAAACATTCATACCCCCGCTCGTTGTGATAGAGCTCAATAGTGTGGTTCCCAAAGTAAAAATCCCATTCATTTTCTCCATAAGGACTTTGATTATCAGCCATAACGTCTGAACGATCCAAGGTAGAGTGACCACGAGCTCCCAGCTTGTGAAACGAAAGTCTTTTGCTCCTGTAGAAGCCAGAAGTCTGAATGAAATCAACATTGTTTTCAGAAAAACATATTTAATTCGCAATCTTATGGAGAAATACTACACTACCCACAATCCTAAGTGTAACAGCGACGTCTCTGATAGGTGGAACTCCCTGTTACCATGAAAATGATTATCGTGAACCCACAAATGGCTAGAGCAGACTTCTACCGTTTAAGTCTAAGATCGTTTCCGTACACAATATTTTACCTTTGCCTTCTTTGCCGTTTTCAAATGGGCATTTGTAGGCCTTTATTGACAGCTGAATAAATGAAAGGGGAGAGAGAGAATGACGTGCAGCAAAGGGTCGCAGGTCGGGGTCGAACACGGGCCCGCTGCGTCGAGGAGTAAACCTCTATATATGGGTGCCCGCTCTACCAACTGAGAATATTCGGGCGTCCACCAAATCAAATGTTTAATGGTTTACGATAGCTGGTTGGCTTGGTTCCAGGCTTCAAACTCTTTATATAAGCATTTAATGAAACGTCAATAGAGATATTGAACGGGGAAAAACACTTCCGGAACCAGAGCTTTTAAAAAAAGTGGGCAGTCACTGTTGAGCTCTATATATACCTCACCTTAAAATAATAGGGCTTGTGTCCATTTGGCTGCAATACCTGTCTCACATGTTTTTTACTGCTGTGTCCTTGTATTTAAATTTGAGGTGAGGGATTTAGCTGTGACCAGAGTGTGTGAGAGAAGAGAAGAATAATGAGCTCTCCTCTCATATACAGCAGTCCCTAGTGGACTCCCTCCAGTGGGGAAACACAGGCTGCTACTGGGGCCACAGCTCTGAAACACATAGCAGCCACATACATTACGGTGACAGCTTTATTAGTCCCCTTTCAGTGAATCAACGTACTTTGTGCTGCCACTGCCTCCCACTCCACTGCATGGTGTGTAAAACAGCAGGGGGGATGGATTGCTCTTCAGGAAAAAATAGCAGCTCACAGCTCACAGACCGGTCTGACTAATCACCATGGAAACTGCAATCAGGGTGAAATGATATGGAGGTGAGGTGTCAGTCGAACGCTGAGGACTGAGGAGTGGCCGGCCTGTACTGTACACTCAATACGTGGTCAAAAGGAAAGTAAATCTCAGTTTATTAATCCTGTTTTATTGCAGTGAGCAGCATCTAAAACAGTCAGCAGTAAAACACAATTAGCGTGACTTTCACAACCTGTAGAATACCAACTGGAAAAGTCTAATGTGAGAGCTCCCAGTGGACATCTCTGCATATAAGGATGTGATTCAGACTGGTTACATGCACATCATTAAAAGTGCAGAAATACATGCTGAAATATTCCATTCAGAAGTCGGCACATGAAAATGCATGATCCTGCTGTTCACAGTGACTTGAACACGTTCATATTCCGTGACCAAAGTAAGCCTGTGACTGGGAGCTTTAGCCTTACACTGCTCTGTGTGTCTGTGTGTGTGTTTGTAATTTTTAAAATGCAGTTTTCATTTGTATGTTGAGGCATATTTGTCATGCACACAAATATGTTGCTGAGTGCATGAGTTATAACTCTGAATGAGTCTCAACGGCATTGGAAGCTCACACACTCAGAGACTTATTGTGGTTTCGATGTTCTTTGGAGGTGATTGTGAAAATATATGTATTTTTAAAAAGTAAATAACAAAGGTGGCACACAGCACAGATTACATTTTGGGTTCAGCCTCCAGCATTTGTCCAAAAATGCCACCTCCGATGTCCTAGAATTTATTTCCAGAAGCGAGTTTAGTAATTCCCAGAACCACCTCAAATCTAGAACATGGACACATGGATGTAAAAATACCCCTTTCTGTTTAAAAAGGTAAATCTTGAAAGGTTAACCAGATTACTCAGTAAGTCTGCTTCTTGGAACAGGACCCTGATGCACAGTTGTAGCATACTGTATATCAATTATTCAGTTCCTCAATCATTGTGATGATTGTGGTGCTTTTATCTTCATAGATCTGCATCTGGCTCCAGGAAAAAGAGGAGATACAGGTGTGTATGGCACAAGAAGAAAACAAACAATACATTATAACGCGCATAACATGTGTAAGGTGTGTGTTATTGTCATTTCTGCCTACTGATTGTTCAAAAGACAATGCAATCCATATGGGTGAGTGGTACACTGAGTTTCCTTTCTACAAAAGGGTGTGAATGTGTGTTTCTCATGCTTTAAAGTACACTGCTTCGCTATCTTACATGTGAAATTTGTTTCAGGTCGGGCAGCCCAAAGAACAAACACAAAGACAAGAACAAACAGAAAAAGAGGTGAGAGGCACAGAGAATCACTCTAATGCCATTTACATGTTAACGTTGAGCTGAAAAACCTATATGTCTGCTTTTAATTTTTTTCAGTATGACAGTTTTACATTCATCATCAGTCAAATGTGATGTGCATATACAGTAGGTGTGGGAATCACCAGAGGCCCCACGATACGATATTGTCACGATACTTATGTCACTATACAACATAATTGTAATTTTAAACATATTGCGATATTCTGCGATATATTGCAGTTTATTACCTTTCCTTACAACTTCAAATTATAACCCCAAAGGAAAACTTTGTCAATCTGTTTTATCTAGAAAGATAAAGTTCTCTGTTCTTCTCACTTCAATTGTATTGCTGGCCTAATGGGATTGTCAACACATACATAATAAAAGATTGATACTTGCCGTCTGTGTAATGATACAGTATTGCCATGGAAAATACCGCGATACTATGCTGTATCGATTTCCCCCCTACCCCTAATATACAGTATGCAATGTGTAAAAGTAAGAACAATGTGTCCTCTGCACACAGTGAAACAAACAGTGAACATTAGTCTCAATCCAATTGGAATCACGTCAAGTCTCTCATAAATTTATATTGCTATTTTACACCCATTATCTCAGGCTCAGACTCTCAGAGAATGTTAATGACTATAAAGCACAGGGTGCATCTCCTAAGCAGTATCTAAGTTCAACACAATTGGCATGCCATACATTGCACTGTGTCTTGATTAGAATATATATTGAAATAGTTTGGCAGTGCACAAACTGTTTTACATATCACAAGATTGACTACTGAGCTCGTTGTTGCATGTGTGTCCCCGTGATGTACGTGTACATACACATGGCTTTATGTATGCGTGTGCGTGTGCGTGTGCGTGTGTGTGTGTGTGTGTGTGTGTGTGTGTGTGTGTGTGTGTGTGTGTGTGTTGGTCCATTGGTTGTCATCCATCAGGTCCCCTGGTGAGACCCCCAGTAGGAGTTCACAGCGTCAAGGCAGCTGCTGTAGCTCCCGAAGCGCTTCCCTGTCGTCCACTCGGAGCACCTCCAAATCTCCTGCCAGGTAGACTCCTACACACACGCACGCACACCCGGGTTTCTGATCCACATCAGTTTTCTTGGTTGGAGTGTTATTTCTATGATTCTAGTTGAAATCCTTTCTTATTCTGTTTTGTTAAAAAGCATTGGACATTTTTGTAATTATTGTGTAAAGGGACCGTTACTTTGATTTCTACTCTCCCGTACAAGTTATTCTTCTCTAAAAAAGCCAAACACAGAATGTTTATTTTATGAGATATTGCAAGGCAACTTTATAGCGCATTTACAGCGCATTTCAGCAACAAGGCAATTCAAAGTGCTTCACGTTACAAAGTTTCTTAGCTTGTATTTTATCAAACTTTGAACAATTTCACTTAAGAATGATCTAAAGAGCCAACTAATTAGAGAAAAAGTTTTTTGCAGTGTGAAAAATAAGACACCTTTATAAATCTGCTACTTTCAGCAAAGAGTGAGATCAGAAATCATTAGCATCGTCGCAGCAGAACAGATATATTGTCTTTTTTTTTATTCCACACATTCTTCTTCCTTGTCAAAACCTGCTGCCTACATTACCCACAATGCATCTGCTGACAGTTCAGGCAGCGATTCAAATGTGTTATGCTATTTATGCTATCTAATATAGGCTTGCGCCGCTAGCCTCAAGCAGAATGAGTGACCTTAAGTGACAAGTGACATCACTTGAGGCAATTTATAGGACTTCACACAGCTTCCTCTGGAGCCACAGAAGACTTTATACATTTAGTTTTTCACATGTGCAGTAGTCCTCCCCAAGACCTGTAAACAGACTTGGATGTGTAAAATTGGTGGCGTTCCCCAATAAGAGCAACTCTCAGGTGATCACATGATTAATCACATGTATGCTCAGAGCAGAACCATCCAATCAGAGACAAGGGTTTAACCTACATTTGTGCCATTGTTAATTCTTTAGCAAAACCAAAAAAACAGTATGGTAATCTGCAAACCTGTGTGATTTCAATAGAGAAATGTTTGGATTTGTGTGAAATCCATAATATCTGCAGTAGCAGTTCAATTTGAAATGAATAACAATTTATTATATATTAATATACTGTATAAATAGGGTTGAAATAATGGGAAATTGGTTGAAATGGAAACAAAAAGAAAATTAAACTGGAGCAGGAAATGAAATTCTGCTAGGCTGCTATGGAGTTATATTCCTATCTTTATTCAAGAGCGCATTCTTTCAATTTAAGAGCATTTCTCACTGATATTACGTTCAGATTTTGTAATAATTTCCCTCAAAATCTTGCTCTCATACTCAAATGGTCATGCTCGCGCTTGGATTTGCTCTGCTTGTGCTCAAACTTTGTGCTCGGATTCAGATATGTTGTTCTGTGGACAGATTTCCTCCTCTCAGCTTTGAACCTTCTCCTCGCACTCAGGCTGATTCTGCGCGCTTGCAAATCTGCTGCTCTCGGATCTCTCCTGCGCGCTTGGATTTTTCTGTGTTACAACACTATCAAAATTCCACAACCAATAGAATGCCAGGTGTAGTGTTGACCAATTAAATGATCCCTGCCCCGTTGAGGGTGCGTTCGTTTTACGTGAGAACATCCGTTGCGGCCGGCTCCTCTGTAACCATAGGTCTGTAACCCAAGTTTATTTAACCCCGCCGTCCATCGCTTTATTATTAGTATATGTCAATAATGTGCACAGAATGGTCGACGGTCTTTCACATGCACCCATTACATCAGGAAACGGGAGAAAGCTTTGAAGTGGGACATATCAAGTTACGTAGCTAGCTACACAACTATGAGGGTGAGTAACATAAATTAAGCACATAGCATATGGGGCCCAAGCTGCTAGCCTAGCTTGATGTCCGTAAACAAATAGATTTTCTTTATATCAGTAGTTTAGCTAGCTAGCTAGATTGAACGACATATGACGGACAGTATGTGTGTATTTACAACTGGTATTTAATGACCCCACTTTGTAATTTGTCCTCGTTTGGTTAACCATGTTCCTGGGGATTTGGCTAATTTCAGACATGTTAGAGGCAATTGTAAAACCTAAACTGTAATATAACTGAAAAACAAAAACTGGATTGTTTGTATCAGTTTTTACATCACTGTTGCATGTTTTTCAGATGTTCTAAATTCTTATAACATTATTTTAACAATAACATTATACATATATATATATATATATATATATATATATATATATATATATATGTGTGTATGTATAGAAAGTTGTAAGTACAATTCCACTCATATAATAAAATACTATTTAAAATAGCAGTTATTTATTTTTACCCTTATGAAATCAATACAAAGCAAATTGAAAAAAGTATTTTGTTTGTTTCCCTTCTCAGGTGGGGCTGAAGTACCCCTGTTGAGCTGCACTGTGTGCATGGACCAGTGTTGTACAACCACACTATTGTGTTGTTCCAGTCAGTACATTACTCCAAACGCAAAATCCCATTGGGTTCCCCTGTACTCACCTGTGTGCAGAGGGCAGGCAGTAGTGGCACAAAACCAGTACGTGGCGAAAGTCTGATAATAATTTAATTGTAAAATCATGTTACATACACTTATCATTTCTTTCTTGCTTAAATTCATAGGGTGCACAACAAGGCCCAGGAGAGACAATTACTGTGATGTCCACAAATCCAGAGAAGAGAAGGTAAGGTAAGATAGTAATGATGTTAAAGAAAGCTATGTACACCTAATATCTTATGTGTTGATGTCTATGAATTTGTCTTAAATAGGAGCACACTATACAAAGACAACAGTGGAGAGTTGATGGATCTGTCTGTCCTCAAAGTGCCAGAGATCTACAAGGACTTCACCCGTTTCTGCACCATCACCTCCATAATCCAAGTGATAAAAGAGAGAACAAACTATTGTGTTCTCTGCTTACATGAATAGGTGCCTGTAATGTCTGCCCACATAAACAATCAATAAATGTTAAGTATCACTGATATTTCTTAAATCATTGTGGTTTTTCAGAGCAATAAGATTATTAAAGCCATGTTCATACTTGCAACAAATTAAAACCCTTCTCAAGGCGAATAGGTTTTTCATGTTCTGTAATCTAAATCTAAAAACAGTATAATTAAATTTACCAGAGTGGACACTTGCAGGTTTTTAAACAGCTTTAATTTACCTTGTCAAAACAATAAGTAATTCATAACCAACTGCACAATATTTGACACAAAACCTAAAAAGCGTATGGTACATACTCCTGTGAAGCAGTACACTTCGCCTGTAGGATTTACTGTAGCAGGAACATTGATATTGGCAAACTGATGACCCAGGTACAGGTGAGTTTGTGAGCAGGGTTATGATTTGAACTAAAATAAAGATAAGATAAGCCTAGTGTTCACAAGAGGGATAATTCAGGTATTGCAACACAAGTTATAGAATAATTTAATTAAATAGGAGGTATATACAACTAGTAGAAAATAAATTAACTAAACAAGAGCAATTAAGGCAAAGTTATGAGGTAGTAGCAAGCTAAAGTGACGTATAATCAATAGCAGTGAGTCACATCAACAGTGTACACCAGAATAATATATACTGTGATTAAGTAATGATATTTAGTGTTGTCTGTAGACTACTAATATAACAAAACAGAAAAATAATATAGTGTACGATGCAGTATGGAGAACAACAGAGTCCCATATGACCCCAAGAGACTTTAATTGCAGCTGTTGATGATTTTGCAGATGGTTGTAGTCTGTAGCCAGCCATACAGTAGGTAGATCTGGAGCAGATGGTTGTAGTCTGTAGCCAGCCATACAGTAGGTAGATCTGGAGCAGATGGTTGTAGTCTGTAGCCAGCCATACAGTAGGTAGATCTGGAGCAGCAGGGTGACTTCTAGCTTTCATGGGCTGGTGATAAGACTCTGCTGCTATGATGCAGCATTGGTCGAGCCCTTCATTCTCAACTGGAAGAAAAGAAAAGAAAAGAAAATGCTTGTTTTTTCTGTTCAGTTTGCTTTGTATTCATTAAAAAAAAACTGCTATTTAAGGAGCAAATTATTCTAGATCTGTTTTTATTATAGTGATAACATTGTACTTAACATTACAGCGTTTTATACAGACTGATATGAATCCATCATTTTCAAACTAATGTTATATGAAGAAATGAAGACTAAATTCTGATGAACATACAACAGTGATGCAAAAACGAACACAAACAATCCAGTTTCAGGTGTTCTTTCAGTTATATTAGCTACAGTTTAGTTTTTACTATTGGCTCTAACATGAAATTAGCAAAATTCCCAGTAACAAGGTTAACCAAACGAGGAAAAATACACATACTGTCCGTCATATGTTGTTCAATCTAGCTAAACTATAAAGAAAATTATTTGTTTACGGACATCAAGCTAGGCTGTATACTAGCATGTCTGAAATTAGCCAAATCCCCAGGAACATGGTTAACCAAACGAGGACAAATTACAAAGTGGGGTCATTAAATACCAGTTGTAAATACACACATACTGTCCGTCATATGTCGTTTAATCTAGCTAGCTAGCTAAACTACTGATATAAAGAAAATCTATTTGTTTACGGACATCAAGCTAGGCTAGCTATGGCTAGCGCCATATGCTATGTGCTTAATTTATGTTACTCACCCTCATAGTTGTGTAGCTAGCTACGTAACTTGATATGTCCCACTTTAAAGCTTTCTCCCGTTTCCTGATGGGTGCAGGTGAAAGACCGTCGACCATTCTGTGCACATTATTGACATATACTAATAATAAAGCGATGGACGGCGGGGTTAAATAAACTTGGGTTACAGACCTATGGTTACAGAGGAGCCGGCCGCAACGGATGTTCTCACGTAAAACGAACGCACCCTCAACGGGGCAGGGATCATTTAATTGGTCAACACTACACCTGGCATTCTATTGGTTGTGGAATTTTGATAGTGTTGTAACACAGAAAAATCCAAGCGCGCAGGAGAGATCCGAGAGCAGCAGATTTGCAAGCGCGCAGAATCAGCCTGAGTGCGAGGAGAAGGTTCAAAGCTGAGAGGAGGAAATCTGTCCACAGAACAACATATCTGAATCCGAGCACAAAGTTTGAGCACAAGCAGAGCAAATCCAAGCGCGAGCATGACCATTTGAGCGTGAGAGCAAGGTTTTGAGGGAAATTATTACAAAATCTGAACGTAATATCAGTGAGAAATGCTCTCAAATTGAAAGAATGCGCTCTTGAATAAAGATAGAAATATAACTCCATAGGCTGCAGCAATAACAATAAAGATGCACAGAAGGTTTTGCAAACAAAATCAATGCAGCTTTTTTCTTGTTCTTTGCACCTCTGCATCGAATACAGGAAGTAGGCTTAAAGTGTGATGAATATTTTTTGCATCGAGTAGGTTAAAGGACTACTAACAGTAAAGAATTTTGACATTTTGATTATCCAATAATTCACTTTCAGATCTTTGATATATTTGGGCCTTGATCTAGGTCAACAACAGTCACAATTTATGACCTTTTCTTTTGGCTGTGCTTAACCGAGCGTGTTGCTGTGTGGCTCTGCTCGTCCAGGCTGAACTCCAAGCACAAGACGGACGGACAAAAGGCGTCCAGCACCTCACTGTCCCCGGGCACCAACACCCCCGCCGCGTGGCACAACGGAGACCACACCCAGCGGAGCCGCAACGGCAAGGCCGGCAGACTCAACCACGGCGAGAAAGGGCACGATGTATGTAATCTCCTCTATTTTGCTCCCACACCCCCACCCTCCCCCCACCCACTCCCAGGGTATCTACCAAAGTCTCTACAAATGACTTTTATCTTGCTCCTTTTGTGTTGGTTGACATGAATTTTCACCTTATTTGATATTGAAAGTTTTTTTTTTTTTCTTTTCATTCTGTTATCAGTTATTCCTACGTTGTAGGCCAGTTTCTATTATTGACTATTATTTTTGACGTGTAAAAGACACTCCTGTCCTGTGTAAAACTTGCCGCTCGTGCTGCTATATTTCTGGCTCTCTTTGACTCCTCTGCCATCTTGTTTTTGTTGTTTGCCGGTAACAGAGGGAGGGAGCAAAGAGAAGAAAGGTTGTAGTGTTTCTGTTCAGCACACATCTTCTGAGTCAAAGCACAACATTAGCATACCAAACCTCGGATGGAAATATGAGCCGCACTGGCACACAATGTTTCCAAATGAATACGCAAAAAGATGTTTTGTTTCTTCTGAACGGGTGCTTGCTAGGGCATAGGACAAAAAAGTTGAGCCAGGGACAGGTATGACTACTTCATGACAATTCCCCCTCTCCCCCCTAAAGGTCCATGCCCTAGAAGAAATATCAAAGAAAAATGTGTCTATCCGGAATGAGAACTTCAGAGTTTTACGGCAGATAAAGTCAAAATTATCCAATGTTCATGTGCAAAAGTCATGATTTAGAATCTGATGGTGCTATACCAATCTACGATTTCTCCTTGAACTGATGAATCCAATTACTTGTGGAAACGCTTGATCCTTGCGTGCAAAAATTTATTCTAACAAGGTGAGCCTCTCTATTCCAGGTATCAGCTGTTTGTGCTGGGCTGTATGGAAGATTTAAAATGCCTAAATAAAAACAAAGAAAGAAATAAATGAAATCCAAACACACACATACTACTAAGATATTGCTCTCCTAGCTACCCACAAGCTGGGGCAGTGGTGGCCTAAAGGTTAGAGAAGCGAGCTTGTGAGTGGGATAAATCTGGGTGTGGAAGTGAAAGAGCAGCACCTGTCCCTCCCTCATTCCCACCACTGAGGTGCCCTTGAACAAGGCCCTTCTCCCCCCCAAAAAAAAGCTCCAGTGGAGCCCCTCAGTGGCCAGCAGATCAGACTGTGGTTGTACCGGGCAGCTTCCAGGTATGAATGGGGAGCTGGGTGAATGTGACAGGTCGTCGTTGTAAATGAGAAGTTTTTCTCAATCGACTTACCTGGATAAATAACAGTTAAATAAAAATAATAAAAAATAAGCTAACATTAAAGTTCGTTTTTATGTGATGAGCGGGTTGATTATTTGCCCCAATCAATTTGATTGGATACATAAATGTTACCGGCCCCGAATTCAAGATGAGTCATCGAAAACATTTGACGTTTGACAGAAAGAGGGGAAAAAACGGGGTTTTAAATATGAAAAATACGTTTTATATTTTTCATTTTGCTGTGTCACAGAAAGCAAAATGAAAAAATGCATTGCATTTCAGTGTTGTCCAGCAGAGAGCAGCGTAGACCTGCCAGTACTAAAGGCAAAGTATTTTCATAGGTTTTCATGAGGAGGTCCAATGAAAATGCATCATATTGTACATACATACATTTTTCATTTGACTATGACACAGTTAATGCATGCATAAAAAGGAAATACATATAATAAAGTGAATTGCATTTCACTTTATTTGATTTGTTTTTATGTAGGCATTTTACATCTTCGATAGCGACAAGCCACATCCTTAAACTATGTTATGCAAATTAATCCAAATCATGGGACAGGGTGGACCCTCAGAGTTTTAAAAGGGTTGCAACTCGGTACTTAAAATAAAAAACAGCAGCACATACTGTCCACAATAGGCTCCTAAAACATCAAGTGTTACACAGAAAATAATATATATGTATGCATGTATGTATATGTGTATATATATATATATATACACACATGTGTGTGTATATATACTTCTCTCTACCTTTTCAATTTGGAACTGCTCCTTGTTTGTTTTGGCTCTTTTAAAAAATAAGCATCTCTGTTAGTCTCTGATTACCTAAAAGACACTGAGTTTTAAATCACTTTCTGCTATTATGGAAACAACCTTACTATAGATCTACATTCGATGACAGCCATTATGCTGGAATAAAACAAAAGACACTTAGAATGAAAGGATTGCTTGTAAAAGCATCTTTCTGTGCTGAATAAGTAGCTAAATGGGCTGCAAACACCCTGTAAACTCTCCAGAGAACTGAGAACTGTCTTCTATTTTCTAAACCAGCTTGCATGTGAGGTCTTATTTGGTCTCTCTCTCTCTCTCTCTCTCTCTCTCTCTCTCTCTCTCTCTCTCGCTCTCTCTCTCGCTCTCTGCTTATTTTATTCATTACTGTTTCTTTTTTTCCTTATCAATTTAAGTGGTATTTACCCATGAATAAAATGCCCAAATCTTTCTGTCTCGTTTATATAAAAAGCACTCAAATGCTTTGGAACTGGACCAAGTAGGTTAACTGGGTATGTGTAATAGTTTCTTCTTGTCAATACAGTTGTCTTACTTCTCAAGCACATGCTCTGCTCAGTGATAGATCCTCTGTTCCTCCAGGCGTCCAACAGCTCCTGCCAAACCACCAGGAGTTCAGCACATGCTCCTCTCTACTGCTTTACTCTACCATGTCGATGTGCATGTTGCCCCTAGGTGGCAGTGTCTCTTCTGTCCCTGGCGTTTGTTTCTACTCTACAGTATGTGCTCAGGCCTGTGGAAAATGGCACGGGGAGATCTGTTTGATCACGTACTTTTGAGCCATTCAGTTGCGGTGTAGTGAACGAGGAGCTTTTAATTGGCTTACATTTTTTTTAAGCAGAATCTTTGTAGCATAAGTTGCCATTTTTGTTAATCTCCACCAAAAGCTAAAATATGTCTCATGATAATCCCCAAACTGAAATCTTTGATGGTTTGATGGTTATGTGTGACAGATCCTGGATCCAACTGAAGTTTGATTTTACTGCAGCAGTTGTGTGGTTTAGCAAATGTTCTGTATAGCAGCTCTGGTTGTCTATCTATCATCTCAGTTTGTGTTCCTGTAGTCGTCCTCTAGCCCTGTTTGGAACTGTCTCATCCACTGCGTGGGGGATACTCCGGGATGCTTCCCGTAGAGAAGCTAGGGGAAACAGCTGTGCACTGCGGAGGTGGAGAAGTTACGCAGACCTTCAATTGCCAAACCAACAAATTACTCCTTCTCCTTGAAGCCTTCTCTCTTAACTGAAAATAATTCCATTACAGCATAAATCCTAGCTTTCTGCAGCTTGTACAAGTTTGTTTTTGAGTGTGGAATGGGTTTCTTAATGCTCCTTGTGGCCAATTACAATTACTGCAACTTTGGTTCCCTACCAACCGTATGTAGTTATAGAGCGTGTTTACGGGAGACTCGACAGACCACTACAACCTGGAGAAGGAGGCAGCCGAAGGTGTCAGTGGGCTAGTTTTCAGTAGACTTGGTTGCTATCTAGCCCTGCAAGTGTGCAAAGATGCACATAACCCAACTGTCTGTGGAAAATTAGTAAAACTCTCTACAGCAGAGGGGAAAATACAGTGAAGGTTGTAAGTCAGTCTGACATGTTTCTTTATTTCTATATATCTATTTAGTTCTGACCAATTGGGATTAAAATAATGCGAATGTTTTCAAATCTAAAAATTAAGATTATTAGAGAAACTAAGACTATAAGACTTGTAGCAAGCCGAGCTTCCTCCAAAGTATGACAGGCTTATACCCAGTCTACATTCAGTGAATCAGACTGATGCAAACATAACTTCGGGGCCACAGGGGACAATAATGGGTCCAGTATGGCTTGTTGCACCAGGATGTGTCGAAGGAGACGCCACACTCAAAAACCTTCCCTGAAAAGCTGCAGAACGATGAGATTTTTTTTTAATACTGACTATCTGGCTAAGTTTGTGCTTAACTTTCCCACCTCTGATAAAGAGCAGCGCACAGCCGCTTCCCCAAGCTTTTCAATGGGAAGCATCCAGGACTGTCTCGTAACACTGTGAAAGAGTCGGTCCCAAACCGGGCTAGTCGTCCTCTTGCTCATTATTTATGGATGTCTTCAAACACTTCAAACACAAGTACATGGACTCTTGAAAATAACTAGGACAACTCACACATTTTTAAACATGATTGTTATTTTAAAGGGACCCAAGCCATTTTGAATGTAAGCTCCGTGTTGACGCTAACAGTTTAACCAGCAGATTTGACAAAGTGCCTTAAGCTTTCTGTCTCTCTCTTTCTCACGTAGCTGTGTTTATAGTGATAAATGAATAATAAAAAAAAGATTGCCTGGAAGAAAGGTGGACTGAGGTCCAAAAGTACAGAATGCTGATACTGAAGAAGACCCAGGCCAAAATGTGACTGGGGTCCCTTTCAAATGTGCTGACTCTCTAGTTGTCCATCTTAGCAGTGACTGCCCCTCCAACACTCTTCTACCTCCCCACCTCCTCCCTCCTCCTCTCCTACCTGTTCATCTGTGTAATGTGTGACTCACGTCTCACTCTTGTTGTCCTGGCATTTTTCTTCCCACATATCTTTCACATCTGCCAGCTCTGCATGTCCTCCTCCCCCCTTCCTCCTTCCTTTCCCTTCCTCCTAGCTACTCTACTCTCCATGGATGTCCACTAATATGACAATTAACTCTATCCGCTTACCTCTGTCCCCCCATCCCCCACCCCACCCCGTTTTGATACAAATATGGCTGCATTTGTACAAGCGAAAAAGACAAAGCAAATCATGTCGTTTATTTCATCCTTTGTTTCTAATTTTAGTTTGATTTGAATTCCATCTGGATTTCTTTTTATTTTCTCCCCCTCTGTTTTTCTTTGTACTTTTTGGTTTGTTTTGTTTCTCCTTAGTCTCTGGACACAGTATGTAGCTTTGATACTAAAAGAGGTCATTGTCTTTTTCCCATTTCGCTGCGGAGAACATTCCTTTCTCCTTTTTTTCTTTTTTTCTTTCTTTCCTTTTTTTTGTTGATATTGCATACGTGTCACTGATTGAAATGGAAGGTAGGTAACGCTTTGCCTACGCACGTGATCTTTATGCAGATGAGAATGTGACAAGCACCCTAGCCTGAGTGACGTCAATGTTTCTCTCTCTCTCTCTTTCTCTCTCTCTCTCTCTCTTTCTCTCTTTCTGTTGTTTACCAATGGTCTTTAACCAAATTGATTTAACCTCATCAATTATGATTGGATTACGTAGAGCTCTGGTTTTTCTCTTTCCTCCTTAACTTCATTCTGAAGTCCAATATCCCGCTCTATCTTCCAGGTCCATTTCTTTCTCCAGTTTTGTTTTCTTTCTGTTTTTGGTAGAATGCATTCCTGTTTGTCCAGCTTCTCTCTGTTTGTTGGTGAATTAGTACATTCGTCTTATGATTTTCACCATATTGATTTCCACGACTGTTTCTAACAACTGTCATAAGCACCAGTGGTTGTGTGTTTTCTTATTATACCGCTTAGTTGTCTTCTCTCCAGTGGAGAACGGCTCTTCTTTCTGTAACAACCAGTCGGTGCTTTTGTTGTATCTTAGCTTACGAAGCAGTTCAGATAGCACAGTGTAATGCATGCGCAAGAGCCAGCTGTATTTGGGTTCACACAAAACGCCTTTTGGAAATTTACCCTCTTTTTATGATCTTTTTACAATTAGCAGTGTATAACTGTGCATCACAAGTTTCAGTCCCCAACTCCCATTGAATCACTTATCCAAGTTCTATTTTGTTTTGTTGAATACTTCAAAGAGAGGTTTTGAATATATTTTTGCTCACCCCCTACCATATGCAGCTCATGGGATAAGGCTTGCATTACGTGTTTTTCTTACTTTGAACAAATCCCTTGAAAAGACCGAAACCAACAATGTGTTAGTCTGCCAATACTATTTTGACTTTGCTATTGTGTATGTGGCACTATTCGTGCCCACTGAAGTTGTAATATTTTAACAAATAAAAAAGGGGTCACAAATATGTAGTTTTATTATTAATCAAGACTAAGAGTCAACAGCAACTCTATGGGCACAATGGTCCTTTGAGCTAAATGCTAACTTGCATGCTAACAAAATGACAGTGACAATGCTAAAATGCTGATGTTTAGCAGGTGTAATGTTCAAAGTGTCCACCATCATGTTAGCATGCTAACATTAGCTAATTAGAAAAGCTAATTTACACAAAGTACAGCTGAGGCTTATGGGAAAGTCATTTTATTACCAAGCAACTACCAAGCTAGCTGCTCAAGGTAAGGCTCTGTAATTACCTAAAACATCTGGGCACTGTAGTTTTTAGCAAACGTCACTTAAACAGAAATTAATAGTGCATTTGTTGGGGACTATTTTCAGCCGCGGATTTACATTTATTTGGTGCTCTAGTGAGTATTTACAGCACCAGGACAGTCTACTGTATGTGAGTGTGTGTTGTCTCAAAATAAACTACAGTGCACAGTTCATGCTAATGAAGGAACAAGTCACCTGATGCAACAGTGTGGCTCACTATGTAATAATATTTGGAGCTCCATGGCACAGAGGAATAAGCGATTTCAAGCTATCCTGGTGGGATCAATTCATTGTTGATTTTGGTCTGTTCGTGGGATTTATTGACAATAAGAAAAATACAGAATATTGCCCGACAGTGGTCATTTTAAAAACTGCTAAACTCACGGTAATTGAGTCTATTCATGACTCTAAAAGTAGCTTTTCATGTTAAAATCCCAAAGGATCCCATCACATTCTTATTGTTTTATCAGTTAGATGCAGCGTTACAAACCTTTCACTAACCAAATGCTTTTCTGGGGTTCCTACATTAGTCAATTACCCAAAAACTAACCTCTGATTGGTTGAACCGGAAAAAAATGTAAACACCTAACACTCACTGTTGTTATGTAGCAACAACTCACTGGAACTACATTAAGAGATAAGTTGGCTATAGTGATAACCATAAGCACCCCGTATTAAGGAGCCCGTGAGCACAAACACTGATTGTAACCAGTAGAAGCTAAGGTAGTTAGCCTGTAAACATGGCAGGCAGTAAAATAATTCCTGCCCTATGGTAGTTATTGCATGGAGAGAAAAATGGTAAAGAAAATACCTTTAACTCTCGCCAGCCAGTTGCTCTCTGATGTAAGGAGGGTGGCTGGGCCCAGAGGATTTACTCTCTGTGTGAGGGATTCCCTGCACATTGTGGTTTTCCTCTTTGCTTTTGAGTTCTTTTCCATTGATTTCCATGCATTGTCTCATGAGTCACTGGCAGGGAAGGGTTTTGTGTCTTTTTCTCTTGCATTTTGTGAATCTAATGATGCACTTATGTTGCCCCACTTTTCCCTTTTCTTCATACCTTACCTACTAAAGGAGGGAATACCACTTTATTGGTAAGTGGATGTTAACCAGAAGGGAGTTAAACAAGAGTAACCATTAAAAAAAAAACAAAGAAAATGGGTCGCTGTTCACATCTCAGCAATTGTCTACAGGAATAAAAAAATCCAGAAAGAGAAAATTGAGTAGCAGACGATTTGTTTTCTGATTCGATTGATTCAATAATTGTGATCTTTATTTTGTTCCTTCCATTTCTGTGATGTTCCGTCAAGTTGTCTTCTCTTTCTGTTTTGTTTCGTTTATTTTAACCATTACTTTCAAAAAAAATAAAAAAAAACACTGAAGAAGTCCTCTTTTCTACTCTACAAAATCTATAGCTCTGTACTTTCTGCCTTTGCTCTTAAACTGATTTGGTTCACAGTTTTGTTTTAATTTTTTTCCCTCTCTTTCTCCTCCTCCTAGTTTTTTTGTTTGTTTTTGCGATTATGATTTCTTCAACTCATTATGGTTTTGCATGCCAAGTATTGCATGCGCTGCACCATAGAGG
This sequence comes from Perca fluviatilis, assembly GCF_010015445.1. Taxonomy (NCBI): domain Eukaryota; kingdom Metazoa; phylum Chordata; class Actinopteri; order Perciformes; family Percidae; genus Perca; species Perca fluviatilis. The sequence goes on along the minus strand of NC_053127.1, from coordinate 28,223,971 downwards.
ACTATCTATAAGCCAAATGGAGAAAACCTAGATCTTTTTCTTTTAGATGTTTACCTTCTTTTGGCAAGTACACCGTAGCACTCAATCACCAACCTGAAAACACTCTAATTCTCTTATTGTCCTTTTTTCTTTTTCTTTTTTTTTCTTTTTTCCTTTGTTGGTCATCATTTTTTTCTACAGAAGCTTCGTCTGCTGACTGCTAACTCTGCCAGCATCCAGGCCACCCTGCTGAGAGAGCACAAGCTCCACAGCGCCCCCAGCAGGGGCCAAACGGGACAGATGTGCGCCGCAGGAGAGGCTGGCAGTGTGGATGGCAGGAACACAGCTGTAGGGAGCTCCATAACCCAGACGACAGGGAGAAGAGGGAGCCAGAGAGGCCAGAATAAGAACTCCCACTCCCCTGCTCACAGCAGTGACTCAACCCACTCGCAGCACAACCACACTCACAGAGGGAGGAACTCTCGTCACCACAGAAAGTAAGCACCAGTGGCGGAAGAAGTATTAAGATCCTTTACTTAAGTAAAAGTACTAATACCAAACTGTAAAATACTCTGTTACAATTACAAAGGCCTGCACTGAAACTTTTTTTTTTCAAGTAAGTATCATCAGGAAAATGCACTTTGTTCTCTCGACTGCCCAAGACGAATTTCTCCTATAGGAGACAATAAAGGCTTATATTATCTTATCTTATCTTATCTTATCTTACTTAAAGTATTAAAAGGAAAAGTACTCAATGCAGGAAACTCTTCACATTTTA
>NC_053127.1:27230714-27318214 GCF_010015445.1 Perca fluviatilis | reverse complement strand
ATGCTTATCAGTTAAATTTTCTAAGCACAAAACGGACATTTGGAAAAACGGGTTCAAATATCAAATTTTTTCCACCTTGACAAATTAAAAAATTGGATCTTTAACCTGTTTTTCCAATTTTCTGTTTTTTATTCAGAGGATCAGATTAAAATTACAAAATTGCGTCTGAGCTCCAATTATTCAATACTGCAATGATATTCTCTTCTACTTTGCGGAATATGCAGGTCATTAACTGCATATGGACCAAAAATAAAGAAAAACTGATAGACTTGGGGTCAGAGGTGCTTGCAACTGATGGTTTCGAGTGGGGGGCGGGGCGTAACTAGGCGGAACGAGGGAGAGAATACCACTGCAGTATTGAATAATTGGAGCCCAGACACAATTTTCTAATTTTCTGATTCTCTGAATAAAAACAGAAAATTGGAAAAACAGTTTAAAGATCCAATTTTTTAATTTGTCAAGGCAGAATTGGATAAAAAAATTGGATATTGGAACCCATTTTTCTTTTTTTCCAATGTCCGTTTGTGCTTAGAAAATTTAACTGATAAGCGTTACACTGACCCTTTTACACCAAAAGTGCAAGGATGATCTTGGTACAACTGGTACATAAAAAAAAACTTCGGGCTGTGTAGCTGCAGCTCTGGAAAACACCAAAACAGTACAGTATTTCTGTGGGCGGAAAGAACAGGGACCTGTTACGGATAACTGGGTTAACTTGATTTTACTGATGAATTTGTTATCAGCCTTGATTTTTTTGTTCTTTACAGCTGTCTAAAATATATGTGGAGCTGCACTATACGCTCAAACCGACAAAAATACAGACTTATTCAGAGTTAAATTCCCTCCATCCATCAATCATTCAGATCTTCCCCAACCTTAACTGAGTAGTTTGAGTTGCCTGAACCTAATCATGCCTTAATCATGCTAAGACAGCGGGTATTGTTGGAAACAAAACAAAAATTGCAGATACGTTCAGTATAAACATATCAGCAAAAACATTGCCAGTAGGAATTTAACAGATATATTGAAATAATCACTTATGTTGATAACAACATATACAACAAAATATTTGCAAATGAAATGTTCTTCTTATGAAAATTATATAAATATTCTTATGAAAAAAGATTATGGTTTTCAAAAGGAAACATGTAGCGGCCGTTGAAGAATCCCCAACCATTAGTATTTTAAAGATACAAGTTTAGTTATATTATTTGGGGTGGGTGTGGCTCAGAAGGTAGCACAGGTCGTCCTTTAATCACAAGGTTGGGTTAGGTCCATGCCATGCAATTCCATCTCTTGTATAATCTGTTGTTTATTAAAAAGGGACTGACAGGGTGTGTCATTTCATAGTTGAATTATTTTTAGATAGGAAAAAATCCTCAGATGTTAATTAACTTCTGCTGTGCAGCTGTGGTAAAAAAATAAATAAAAATAAAAATAAAAAAGGTGCAGTCTCTAAACTTAAACATCAATTATATGAGCAGATGATCCATCTTTCCACTCATGTTGCTACTACTTCTTCTGAATACCATCCTATTGTTATCTGATATTATCCAAGATTAACTAATCAATGAACAATCACATAGATTTTGTGTTCGGTCTGATTATTGGCGCTGCACTAAATGAGGAAAATATGCGATATGCGATAACATTGTTGAATATCGCAGTAACTATATTACTTGCGATAAACCGATATTAAAGTACTCATTTCTGCTGCTTTCAGTATTCTGCTTAAATACAACCAATTGCCTGTTGGATTTAAAACAAATGAAAGAAAATAAATTCCCATCTTTCTTTTATTGAACAAATTAAACATTGAATTGAATATAAAAAGGCAACACTAAAAAAAAAATGACACATTTTAAAGTGCAGTTTCCTGCTCATAAGTGCTTCACTCATGTGTTTTTTCACGATGGGTTTATTGCCCCAATTGATATTGCGATGATGATAAAAAAACGATATATTGTGCAGCACAATATTTTTTGCAGCAAAAAAAAATTCTACCACACACAGAAGAAGTTTCTTCCTTCTTCATAGGGATGAAACCTATGAATCTGTGTTCTGCTGGCTCTAGCATTTTTGTTCCTAGTCTGCAAGATTTACAGCATGGCCACCACACCAAGTCATCATGATGCTAAGTTCAAGTTCAGTATTGCCAGCATAACCAGGGTGGGAAGCTGTTATTTTATTTCAATCCGCATGCCACATAGTTTGGTGGGTGCCATAATTCGAGATCCACTTTCACAATTTCAGAACTTATACTAAAAATATCCTCATTGTCTTGACACAGTGACTTGTATAAAAAAAAAAAAAAGGAACCATCAGTTGAAGGATGTATTTTTTTATTTTTTACCCTTTTCTTTTTTAAATGACATAAAAGCAGTCGCAAGGCTGGTTACGTTTTATGCTTTACTTTTACTGTTCTGTTTTTTCTAAACTTGATTCAATTTAATCCTACATATTTTTTTCTAGCCTGATTTGAGTGGATATACCAAAACAATAACTGACCAATCCACTGAAACGTTACGGAATTAAAAATATTTAACACTATGGATGAAAATGAATAAAAACAGGAAACTAAAAATGTTGCCCTGATGCTGCAAGGGATGATTTTGTCATACATCAAGTGAGGTCTCCTTTACAAACACATTATTTGTTCCTCTGTGCTCCCACCTGTGTCACAGCTGTTTAGCAGGACATTAAATCCCTGAACCATTTTATTATGTAAAGCAACTGATCAAGCAGGATAATATTACTATGCTAACCATCAGAATCAGCTGTTGCAGTTCTGGTAAGTGACCTGACTATCCACACATTGTTTCTTAGTTGTATCCCTGCTTTTATAACTCGCTAAGAAATCCATGATGGTAATCATCAAAGAAATTGTGGCTACAGTTTTCGCTCCCGGGTGTTCCCCTACCTCTATCATTTCAATTTCCTCCGTTTTAAAATAGCATTTTCTAAAGTAGTTTAAGGAATTTTGAGAGTAAAGGCGAGAGTGTCAGGTAATAAAAATGACTAAGCTTTCCAAGTTTCACGGTAAAGTGCTTAGTACAGTAATTTTAGAAAGCATTTGCAATGGGGTCTGATGATTTCCATGCATACCTAGCAGCCATGGTGAGCGCCATGGCCTCATACACGACTTGGCAGTGAGAAATACTGCTGCTCTGTATTGTTATTGTTGTCCTTTAACAACTTACTGTCATATAAACGCAATTGGATTTGTAGCTTATTTTGGGGGATGGGTATATTTCCACAACAGAGGGTTTTTTCCGCTAATGCACAAAAAACACGCACAACAAACGTCACCTTAAAAGTATATGCTACTTTAGCACTTCAGGGTAGTAACACAACGCTTAAGATGTTGTTGTTGTTGTCGCTAGCTAGCTAACTTAGCCTGTATTTCACCTTTGAATTCTCAACCACGTCGCCATCTTGCAAGGCAGATTTTCATCGTAGACCGGGCGCTTAAATTGCGTACTAATTAGACGTGTTGCTTTGCTGCGTATTATCGATTAGTACTCACCTCATATTTAGAAAATATACCAAGGGAAAAGAAAGGTATCCCTGGGTAGAAATCTGTGTCAATTGTTGATTGTAAATCCGCGGGTTATGAGCTGTGGACGACTGGGCAGACCGAAGGCTGCGCCGCATTTGTCGGTCGATGTCCTGACAGGGTAAAATAAATTGTCCCTACTTGGTTGAATCCACAGGCTGCTGACATTCGACAACAAATGTGTATGTACAATAAAAACAAAACTAAAATATACAGATTTAGAAAGTAATTGTTCGTATGTTACCTTTGAGATGAATACGCAACATTTTAAATTTTGTGTGTATACACCTGTAAGGATAATGCGGTGTGACAGCTAAATCGTCCCCTCAAACACGGTAACGATCCTGGTGTTTATAATTTTCACTTTTCAGAAACACCAATTTTGCTTGATTTCTAAGACTTTCTTCTACATTTCCAAGGTCCTCTTTATTAAAACACGCCAGCAATTTATTCTGTATCATATGAATGTATTTGTTCTCCTACGAAGTTGATTTAAACTCGTATGAACTGAGAAAGCGATAGTGAATCCAAGTGAGCAAAACACACTATTGTGGGGTTAAAAGTGCTTTGTTGGACTTAATAATGATACTTATTGTAGTTTTTAAAAGACGGGTTAACGCTAGATATATCAGACAGACTGTATATGATGTTGTTGTTTTTTACACGTGGAACCATTTGCATGGTAGACATTTGTCTTTACACGGATTGTTTACGGTAACGGTCAAAATAATGAGTGTTTACCTGGTTGTCTCCATAGTTTTATGCTATATGGTTTGGATAAAATGCATTTACTATCGACATCGTCGAACTTTGGTGAAGTCATTGAAACATCTAATGAACGGTTCAACAAGCAAAGAACCAAACGGCGCTGATATCAGAGCTCTTATTGTAACTGCGCATCCGGATGATGAATGCATGTTCTTCGCTCCAACGATTATACGACTCGTTGAATTGAATGCCAGCGTTCATTTGCTGTGTTTATCTGAAGGTATGGGACAGCACACTTTTGTTTGCACAAATAACGTTAATAAGTCAGTGTAAGATTAGACCCAGTAGAGATATGATTATTAATCGTGTGGCTGGCTGCTAACCAACATTAGCTAGTTCTAATTACATGTTTTATCCATGTGAGTTAACAGAAAATACTTAGCAAGATATACAAGTAAGCTTGCATTTTAAGGAAAGTGAAATAGCAGCCGTGAATAGAGCAACTGTGTCTCACTAAATAACTAACATTATGCTGACAGATGAGGTGCTGGAATCAATTTTACTTACTTTTTAATTGAATGAAAAATATTGTTACTATCATATGCCTACTGAAAATATACAGAGCTGAAAACAATTTTTATTTAAAAGAAATCATCCCATCTTGTGTCCACATAACAAACAGCCTACAATCAAGATTCAGTTTTTCCTTGATTTTTGAGTGACTCAATCACTCCCTTCTGTCAGCTACTGTAAGAGTTAAGAAAGCCAGTCTTGCTTTTTCCAGGGGAGTTTAAAGGATTTGATCAAGCCAAGGGTTGTTAAATATGAAACTCAAAGAAAGAAGGGTAAAGCTGCATACAAATCTGAAAATCGCACACATTTGAGTTACAGTTTTCAACAGCAACCAGCTTTTCCAGGAGCTGCTTAACAATGTTGGTGTCCATGTTGTTGCATGATAAACTATGAGCTACATAGAAGCATTGAAGTACAAATGTAATCTTTAGAAAGTGAATGCATTGTAGTGCTAGTAAAAACTATTAAACACTTACACTGTATTTCATTTAGAACCAACTTAACTGATGTTAGAGAACCATTATTACATAGCTAAAGGACAGATGCTATTTAAAAATGATATAAAATGTGTTCAGATCTAGACAGAATTTAGACTGATATTTAGATTTTCCATTCATTACGGTACATCTGTAGCCTAATTTGTCCTCCAAATATTGTACAGGAAACTACTACAATCAAGGAGCTCAGCGTAAACAAGAACTTCTCAACAGTTGTGCCGTGTTGGGGATACCAGACTCCAGAATCACCATAGTAGACCATAAGTAAGCAGCCGTCTGCACCAAACGCACAACATACAAATTGCAACATTTCAGTAGTGTGCCTTTAATGTTGAAAACACTGAGATTACGTTGGCTTGTAAGAATTTAGTTTATTCAGATTTGTGTGTTAAACATGTTTGTACTGCACCTGTCCATTGCTGACCCTCAATATGATTTAAAACAGAGGCTGATTGTTGGCTAAAAACAAAATCACTTAACAAAATAACATACTTCACCCAGGTAACAGCCTTTTTCCCTGTTGAGGTTGGGCAGAAGGTACTGGATACACCAGGCCAGCATACATTTCACTGGAATTGTACCTTGTACAATTTCAATGACAAACAAAAATGTATTGATTGATTGATTATGCTGCCCTGACTTTAGGAGTCAAGTTTTAGCACGTCTTCGTGTTGGAGCCCATCAGTCCCCTCCCCACCACCGATTGTATATCAGAACTTATAAAGAGTTGACCACAAATCACACTCATCCATTCTCACCACAATAGAGCTGATCTAGCCTGGCCTGATGATATTACTACCTCTGTGTCACAGGGGAAATAAATGAGGAGGCCTCAGAGGCAGTGATAGGTCTTCCTCCGTGGGACACAGAGCCCCCTAAAAAGCTTACAAATTCCAAACTGATGATGGATTATTCAACGTCAATGATCCCTATGTGGGAATTGGGTTCCTTTGGAGGACTATAGGGCTGATTAACATAATTTAGTGGTAATAGTTTTTTTAAGTACATTTTGGGTTACCAATGTATCTTTTGAATTAGAAAACTTTTAAGCATATCTGCTTCTAGGATGTAGAGGATGAAATGAAGGGTGCCACTCTGTGTCCGTGGTTCCCCAACAGTTTTGTTATTGGAAAGGAAATTGTTGCACTTTCCAGTTTTGTTGCAGGAACATGACTGTTAATCTAAAATCTGACTTTTGCTTGCTAGCTCTCATTAATCTTAGAGTACTATAGAATCAAATGCATGCTAAGGATCTTTGACAGGCAAATGAAAATGTATAATTTTACTGAACACCATGGAATGCCATAAATAATGTATAGAAACAGCTATAGTTGGTGGGGCTGTAAATGCCAATAATAACAGACTTCACTCATAACCATTGTCCATTTACATTTAAAGCAGTGACCAGAACTGGAAGCTAGAACTTTGAACAGTATTGTTGGACAAATTCTTGGGGAACATGCTCTTCTTCTGTTTTCTTCTCTGTTGCTGTTGATGCAGCTGTAAGACTTTCTGTCTCTCTGGTTCTGGCTATTGGCAAGCTCAAGTTACAAAGAAAGTAGTGGTAAAAGGTGATGTTGAAAAGGTTTTTTTTTTCTTCCTGTGGATCAACCCTGCAGCTTCCCTTGGAAATGTTTTGAGTTTCTAAGAACCTCTAGGATGCCTACATTTGAGTCTCTACATGTTGGCTCTCCAGGAGAGCAGTATGAACTCTGGCACTAACCTGTAACTCACATTAATAAGCTGGCAGCCTTCCCAGGTTTTTGTGTGTGTGTGTGTGTGTGTGTGTGTGTGTGTGTGTGTGTGTGTGTGTGTGTGTGTGTGTGTGTGTGTGTGTGTGTGTGTGTGTGTGTGTGTGTGTGTGTGTGTGTGTGTGTGTGTGTGTGTGTGTGTGTGTGTGTGTGAACTTTGATCTTAGTGCTGTCTGCGCTTCTGCTGAACTGGAGTGTAGCCCATTTTCCCTTTCTGTGTATTCCGTTGTTTGCCCAAAACACACACCTAATCAGCACTTTGAGAGACTCCCTCACTACCAAGCTCTCTCTCTCTCTCACTGTTCTCCCCCTCTGTTCCACCCCTCCTCCTCCTCCTCTTGTCCATGTCTGCTGAAGCCAACTGCCAAGGCCTATGGGATACATGTTGGCAATGCTCTGAGCACTGCTAATGTAGGTCATTCCAAACTGTTTTTCTCTTTGTGTGGCTGTACATGGCTAGCCACACTTTGGCCTTGCTCTTAACCTTCTCTGCCCAAGTATGTGCAGCTGTACATGCTTGACTTGACCTGTTCCTGTTTTTCTTAGTTTTCCTTTGAGTGTGCACAAAGAAAGAAAGTGATGCAGTGCAGAAGCTGGTGGTCCATTTTTCATGTTTACATAATACATATCGCATAGAATAGAAGCTAGAACATTTGAATAGAAACAAAAGCTCTATGCATCTCTTCTCTATTTGATTTTGATACTATAAATAAATTGAATTGGTTTGAGTTAGATGATGACGACTGGAGGTGAGTGTAACTCATATACAGTAGTTGCAGTACTGATCTCCAGACTGATCTCTAGTGTTTAGCAGTGAAGTCATCAAAGATAATGTCAAGCCTAAAACAAGCACAATAGCTATGAAAATGAGCATCTTGGCTCAATAACTCAGATTTTTATATGGTGCTATCAAAGGACAAAACCTGGAGCCGATCCTCAGAGTAGCTGGGCTCAAAATATTTGCCTTGAGTTTATGCCAAGCTGGGTATTATTTCTTTGTCATGCGAACACAGACCAGAAAATGTGCTATATCTTTGGAAGTCAGCCATGACACTTGTCATTGTTGGGCTTCAGTTCACTTGTTCGCTCTGTTGTTACAGTGGGGGAAAAAAAAACATCTTAATGAGTTGTTTGGTCTTGTAATGACATTTCAAATCATGTCTTGGTTCAAATGAATGCAATCCTGGCTGTGCATAAAACCAATTGCCATTCATCTGGGTTTTCAATTAAAGGTTCCCGGTGGAGTTTTTAAACTTGAGGAGCTGCTGCGGGAACACAAAATGAATGTTAGTGTAAACTGACAATAAAGTTGTATCGTATTGTAAAACATCAAGATAAAACGAAATTAGCAAAAAATAGTTGGGACTAGATAAATGTTAGTGTGTATTTTTTGCAGTATGGCCTGTGTCTATGTGCTACCATCTCATTCATTAGGGTAGTGTGATGGGTCCACTAGACATTTGTTTTCAAGCTAAAGTCTCCACTTTAAATGTCTAGTGTGCAGTGTGGGTAACATTTCATGTTGACAACTATCACAACTATAGCCTATTGAATAACAGAAATAACACGTGAATTCTGTTTTAAAATAGGATTTTCCTGTTAATGCTCACTGAATAGGACAGCTGTGTTGACAGTATCTGGGGCCTCGGTGCATGTTGGGGCCTTTGTGATCAAGCTCGATCTGAGCACGCTCTGCTGCTTCTCCACTTGCACTGGCTTGACCTCTGTCTGCTCCCTGGACTCAATTATAGCTGCTCACTGCTCAAATCCAACCATTCCACTTCTTCATTACATTATCAATCAGACTGAACTGAAGCAACTCTATCTCACCCATCTTATTTCTTTCTAACTTTAATCATTGACTCTGTCCAGCACACTTCAGATTGACTTTAGTTAGAAAAATCTTTACTCAGTAAATCACAAACTGAAAGCTTTTGTTTTGGATAAGGGTAATTATCTGTTTGGGTGTAAACAAAGAGCACTAGTTTCTGGAGAGGAAAGCCATATTCGCTGCAGTAACACCCCAGGGCGTGGCTAGAAAATATGATTGCCCCCCCCACATCATTGGGCTACAGTGCTGTCTTCATTCTTACAATTGTGATTTCCATTGGATCATAGTCTGTCACTTGGCTGCCTGTTCTGCCAATTTCCCCAGCCCTTGTCACATTACCAATTAATGTTTCCATGATGACTTTCAAAATTCTGATACCATGGAACCAGTACTGGAATAATTTTTTAGTGGCACACTGAGCCTATATAGAAAATGTGTATTGTATTCGGATATTCAATTTGTTTAAAATGAAACCAGTGGAATCAATAATGAATGTGATATTTCATTATTTTATTCAGCAGAATTACATTGTGTTGTTCTACCCTAGCCAATTTTTCCTATATTTCTAAGCAGATTTTCTATGCTGCGTCCCCCGTCCCCCCCTCCCTTGCAGATTATTGGTCCCACCCTGTGCGAACCCACTTAAAAAGAACTGGAATCGCCCCTGGTAACACCTTATCCCCACACAAGGTTTAAATATACATTGATCAGTGGTAAAAAAAAAAAAAATAGCCCTAGCTAATTACAGTATAAGCACATGGCAGGGCACAGTAAACAGTGGTGAGATGTTCCAGCCTTGCCACTGACCTCTGGCTGTGCTTTTATCCTAGTTACAGTTGTCACCAGCACACACTGGCCTCTGCATAGTCAACAGTTGCTTTTCCCATTTACTGAATCCTGCAGCCAGTAGCAACCCGTCATTTTGTTACATTAGAATGCTCTTTCTTTTCTTTTTTTAAATGTATTTTTATTCATTAATATTAATATTTTTTTGTCTTGTTTCTTTTTTAATTCCTTTGGTTAGACACACGGTAAAAATATAAAAATGTTGCAGGGCAATTGTAGAGCCTTGCTTTTTGTCCAATTGATTTTGTTTTTGGTACTGACAGGCTCAGATTGTTACTAAAAGTATCTGACAACATTATCGATCTCAGGACGTTACGAACAGGCATTTAGGTAGTCTGTTGTTTCGGAGTAGGCTACAGAAATTATAGGCTCCTGTTATCTATAAGATAAAAAATGGTAGTTACCCTTTAACAGCAGTATTTCCATGGTTATTTTCATGAAAGTTTATAACCTCAACATGAGTAAATACTGAAAAAACCTGCAGTCACATGTGCCTCGAAATCCTTGTGAAACAACGTGTCTATTGGTGTTGTTGCTATAGTTGTAACTGCCTTATTACAGTGCGATATCGTGGGTCATGCTAACAGTTTGTAGTGGCATCTCAGTCGTACCCAGCAGGCCATATAATCTGACTGTGTGGACAGATGTCTGGCAGTTTCACAGGCCTGTAGTCCATGTGACCAGACTAAACAAGCCCTCTCTAACACACACACACACACACACACACACACACACACACACACACACACACACGCACACACACACTGAATCCCCTTACTGGGCCAAAGTTCAACAACTGCATACAGATGCCTGCAAGCAATTAGACATCCACATGCAAAGCTAAAAAGGGGGAGCTGGGGAGGTTACTTTAGGACATTTGGCACTGTTGCCATGGCAAAGCGGACACTCAGCCTGCATCCTACTTGAGAAAGGTCAGGAGTCTTGTATCTTTTGTTCATTTTTCTTTTCTTTTTTCTCTCCCCCTCCATGCAGGCTTGTGCTTAGCTGTAGTTGTTAAGCTGCAGGGCGAAAATAACTGAAATAATCAAGGAATAAATACAACGGTGAGGAAAAAACAAAAAATGAAAAACGCGTAGTGCTTGAGCCAAGCTGAACTCGGTATGACACTTCGATACTTTAATAATAATTCATGCACTTTTTCTAAATTCTCAAAAAATGTCCTCTTATTTTTTTTATGAGCCTTCAGTCTAAAGCAGACAGAAATTAGGACATTAGGAGTGTGTTTTATTGATTCAAGCAGCATTTAACATTGGTTTAGATATAATTTAATTTCACTGTGCCATCCTATTCAAAAACAAACGCACAGTCCGTAATGATAAGTCACTGGTATCAAAGTGTCACAGCAGTGCATTCACTCGATGACAGACAGTTTTAAACTATCTCTGAACCCCCGACTCTCCAGCCCTTTTCTCACTGTGACATAGCCGACCCCCACCCCCACCACCCTTCACACCAAAGCCTGACCCTCACTTCACTGGCAGCCAATAGATTTGTGGCCTAATCCATCACTTCCCTCTACCAGCTCAACTGTCCTGGCTCATTGTTAGCAACGAAGGGGAGGGGAGCAACTGCTGACACACCCCCACTCTTACCCCGACTTTATGCACTTACAATATATATACATACACATGCATGCATGCACTGTCACGCCACCTCCGTGCTACCCCACGTGTACAACAACGCATCACGTCATTGATCTGCTTATCTCATCAAAGCAGGGCCCCCACAGTTGAGAATCTCAAACTGTTGTGCAGTCATGTCAGTTTCCTTTGTTGGTTTTGTTTTTTGATCAACATAGTTTAGTTTACTTTAGTTTTTATTTTTGCACAATTTCAAATGACAAATAAAAGAAAACATAAACAAGGGCAGAAAAAAAGGCCATTGGGATATTCTGCCCTTGTTTATATTTTCTTAATAGCCTCCACATAAATAATGTTAAATATTATAAAGAACACAAAATAATATGACTACATAATACTGATGAAAAAGTATTAACTATATGAAATAAGAACATAAATCAAAGAAATCACAACTGGTGAACACACTGGACTGTGTTGGGAAAACTCACATCTGAGAAGGTTTGAGTAGGTTTTTACACACTTTTTTGTGGCTGCTTGAGTTCAAGGGGAACGTTGAACAACCATAGAAAGCAACAGTTGTTGTTTTTTTCTAAACTGAGAAAGAGAATCAGTTATTATTTGTGCCAAAAGGGGATTCTATGCATGTTTAGTAGGCCAAAAGCCTGAGCTGGCCAAGTGTGATGTTTTTGATGTGCGCTCTGTGTTGTCTCCAGGCTGTAGTTTCAGATGAACATGATGCTAAGGGCCGTCCGACCCTGAATCCCCAGACTCCCCAGCACTCCCCCCGTGTTTGTATTCCGAACCATCCCTTTTTCAAACGCTGCACTGCAGAAATCTTGTGCTCGAAAAGGAATGGGACTTAAGAAACACCTAGCATGGTTATGTTGACTTTCAGTTACAGTGAGATTACACAATGCCCTCCTGTTTCTCAGCACAACACTGTCGCAATATTACTGTATCTTGGTAGATAACCAGAGTCCCTTTTTTGCCCTCCAGGAGACTTCCAGACGATCCCAAAGCAGACTGGAGCGTCTCGCTGGTCTCTTCTATGATTGTGAAGCACATGAGAGCTCAGTCCTTCAACATGGTATGCTCAGCTCTGCATTCTTGCCTTTCAAAACAGTTTCTCTGTCACTTGATGTTAACACACAATTCCCCTGCCATTCTGTGTACAAAATCCATGTTCTGTTTTTACCATATGTTTTGGCACCACAGCTCTCTAGCTCATTATCCCAGTTTCACTGTGGTCTGTGTAATAACCCTGTCAGCCGGCGTCTCTTTCTGTCCAACTCAGACTGTTTTTTAAACCTCCCTAAAAATGACGGGGAAATGGCCTCTGCAGCAGTAGAAAATTTGGATTAAGTTTCTGTGTTTACACTGAGATTCGTATCTGCCCCAGTGCAGCTCCACACTATTAGCTAATGGGAACGTGGTTAATTTAGAATCTCAACAACGGCAAAAATAGTCACACGCTTTAAAGAACAGAAAGTACAGCAACTTTGGCACACAATAAAAAAAAAAAGTTCTTTAGGGAATAGGATCTGACGCAGCTGGCTTCTTCTGTGCTGTAGTTGCTGATCTCTTTTTGTTATCAAAGACGACAAACAAACACACCGTCTCCTCCTATCCTGTCAGGCTCAGCAGCGAAAAATGCCCCTAGACCAAAAAGTAGGCTAGAGAATCATGTCTTCTCTTATGACTATATGCAGCAAAAACGCACAGAGATAAACACCTAGATGTCAAAAGTAGTTCACTTTTCCTGTTCTTAAACTGAAGAACTTGGTCTGACACCGTGCAATTCCCTTGCTTTTCCATATACAAGCCAGCAAGAATAAGTAAAAAGTTCACTAGTTACTTACTGTATATGTGGTGGTTGGGAGCTTAAATGTATGCTTGATTGCAAAGACATAGTCATGGTAGACTACACCTGAGCATAGCAAATGCCAATTCTTTAGTCAAGCACTTTTTCTTTCTCTTTGACCTGATTTTTTTTTTTTCACTTGCATCCTCTAGTGTGCAAGCATGCACACAAAAAGGCTTTTAAATATCAGTTGTCAGCTGCCAAGCAGTTCCACAGTCAGACACAAAAACCCATCCACTAACCCAAGAACAATCTTTTGCCTCTGTGTATTTAAATTCACTTTTAGATTTCAGATTTTTGCTTTTCACCCACACAATGAGATATTTTGTTGTTTCAGGTGCTGACCTTCGATGGAAGCGGAGTGAGCGGCCATGCCAATCACATAGCCATCCATAAAGCTGTCAGGTAATGACTCAACTTTAAGGCTTTGCCATCAGAGAAACAGATTTCTGTTTTGTTTTTGAATCCCTCAACTTAAAGATGCCATCCTCAGGGATATTATGTGGCTTACACATGCACACAGAAACCAGCCCACTCCACAATCATAAAACATTGTCCAGGTCAATGCAGATCATTTAGACTCACATCAACATCCATCTTTCCAAATGTTTCCCCTAAAAGACACACACACACACACACACACACACACACACACACACACACACACACACACACACACACACACACACACACACACACACACACACAAACCCAATGTTTTTTAGAATTGGTCTGTTACATAGCTGAGAGGTCATCCAAACAGAGTCCTCAGAGGCACTTGGCTTTACTCCCAGAGAGCAGCAGTAAATCCTGTCCCTGAAGTGGTGAGGTGGGAGGGCCGCTCTGGTTTGGCGAGGCCAACCAAGCAAGTTGCATCAGACTGTTGCTTTTAAAAAATAAATGTGATTTGCACTGTAAAGTGTACATTGCTGTCCCCATATTGCACTGATGCATTGATTGTCTGCCGTGTTAGTCATGTTTTTCTTCTTCGTCACTGAGCCTGTATAGACCTCTGTCAGTCTGTGGGCCTCATCTGTTGATAAGATGTGAGCTCTCCAAGTCACATCTCATGATTCCCATTAGGCTGGAACCCAGAGGGGCTGTGCACTAGTTTCGCAGGAATGTGAATTATAAATTATGTTTTTGCCACCCACAAAAAAACCTCCAGCACTCAATACAACGTGTTCCTGAAACACAAACAATGGTAGATAGATAGCTTGGATGCTTATTGCACGGCTTTTTCTCTGGGCTTACAGTCATTGACTTTTGTGTTGTAATCAGTGTAACCAAAACTTTAATCTAAGTTACATATTGGCAGGTAGAAACATTACACCATGGCCAGTTTTTGGAGAGATTGTCAACACAAACCCTGTCAGTTAGATGTATTATCTCTTCAACAGTAATGTTTGCATCCTTGACATTTTAAGTGGGTAACATTTTTTCTCTCTCCACTTACAGCCATCTCGCTTCCAGTGGACAAGTACCCAATGGTAGGTGTGCCACAAATTTGTGACCAAATTGTCATGGGTTGGATTTACTGGCCACTCTCAAAAATGTCGTCAAATACAAAAAAATCCTGAACGGGGAACTAAATATGTAAAGTAAGATGACAATAAATACACAATCCCGTAATAAATGTTTTAGTCATTATTAAGCTTTAAGTAGGACTTTAAAGTACAGATACAGGCTGCCTCACATCAGATGTGACAGAAAGGTCTTCTTTACATGAGTAGCACCTCCTCTCCAATCTACATTTTCCACATAGAAAACCATGGAAAGTGTTGTAAACACTGGCTCAGAGTCCGACTGGGTATTTTGTTAATTTACAGCGCCCTCTTCTGTTAACAAGGGCTGCATGAGTCTTGTGTCTCCTCTGTATGTTTTGGTCTGCTGGTGGCAGCATGAGGATAGTTGGATATCAGAAACGCCAGTTACAATATTTGTTTTTCACCTCATATTACATATGATGAGTTCATTCCAGATGTTCATAGTTTGAAACTCCTGTGTATCTGTCTCTTTTTACTGTCTAGGCATAATCAAAATGTATGCCAATTTGTCTTTTAATGTCAACCCTAATAGACTGAACTTTTGGTTGCTTCCTAAAGTTCTTATGACGATGCCTACGGAGAATGTGAAAAGAAAAGCAGGACAGAGAGGGGGCAGCATGTTACAACAGGCTGAGTTAGGCAAACCCTCATTTAAGTTTGAGTAGACGGCAGGATAAGAAACATGCATAGCATGCCAGAGCAGTTCGTCATTTATAAGATCTCAATGGTTGCACTATGCTGAAATGGCAGGAAGGCGTTACCCTCCTTGGGCCACAGCAAACACACGTTATCTTCAGTTGGCCTTGCCCTCTTTACAGGGAGCAATTAAAAACAGTGTCATTAATCACGCTCACTGGTTATTTATTACCACAAATTTACACCTTACCTGTTTGACCGGTCTTACTGTAGCATCTAGGAGAGGCGGCAGAGAATTAGGCCCAAAATAAGTCTCTTCACCTGGCTGTACAGCAAGACTCCCTGTTCATTACCAACAGCTTTAAGCCTATTGTGCTACACAAACTGCATGACTGGTTATAGTTGAGAAAATACAGCATACAGTACCAGTCATACTCATATTCTTAATTCATACAACCTACAACTACAACACAATCGCCGAACACAAAGTGTAAAAAAGGATCATATTGCATTATTTGTTGTTGCTGACATGAGGTTGCTTCACAATACAATTCGGCCTAGTTAACTGCCTGCATCTGTAGTGAACGGTTAACTTATTAGCAGCTAACTGGGGGTCTCTGTCTGTCCTCCTAGACTGCTGTTTGCTCTCCCTGGTGACTGTTGGCCTCCTCAGGAAGTACATCTCCTTCCTGGAGCTTCCCTTCAGCTGGCTGCTGCCCTCATGCCTCCGCTGTATTATAGGCTCACAGGGATACAGACAAGCCAAAGTAAGCCTCTAAACGGACAGTCTGTTGGCAAGACGTGTCACATTTATGTCTCATCAAGCTAATATATAAAGAGATAAATGCATTTACGCTACGCAGCAGATTTGATCGCTATTGGCTGTTAATTGGGATCTCACAATAACAGTTTATGGTTTCTATTACCTCAATAGCCCCCCTTTTCTTTTCAGGACGCCATGTTTTGTCACCGCACTCAACTGCTGTGGTTTCGTTACCTCTACATCACCTTGTCTCGGTACATGTTCGTCAACACATTCCAAATGATCCCCAGAGGGCCAAAGAACCTGAAGATCTATTAGGTTTATCTTCATCCAGATGCACTGATTATTGTTACTCTGTTAGGTGTCCCACTGCCTAACTGCTCGATTACTGTAGTAAAAGAAATCTTTACAAATCTAATGAGCTGTTTTGCTCACAGTGAATAAAGATTTCTTCAGTACTTTATTGGCTAAAGTAGCCTGAATATTTTATGGAAGCATTTTCCGTTAATAAAGTTGACAAAAAGAATTGTAACGACAACTTCTTTTTCCCAAATAAACATCTTTATTGTCATACTGTATAAAACAACACTAGGTTTTGAATCAGTTGTTTTTTGTTTTTTTTTATCTTACAATGTCAAAGATACTGTACACTATGCCTGTTATACTGCTGATTAAAAAAACTCTTGATTCTTATATCCCATAGGTGTCATTTTGTTTCTGTCAGCTGTGTCTCTGTTGCAGATTTAGACATGTCTCTAATGCTCTTGTGAGCTTGCATGCTTTCTTCCCACTTCTCACCACAAAATGTCTCCACTGTGACACTGCGGACAGTAACTGGATCCAGACAGTGCGGAGCAACACCTGGGGAAAAAACAACCGCAAACAATGGACAACTCATAAAATAAGACAGGCTATTGACCTCCAGGTTCAATAATGCAAAAAAAAAATAAGTTTCATGGGTGGTTTCCTGATACTCTTGTTGTCCAACATAAATCATTTATCTCTCATTGTGAACATAACATTTCTGTATTCTACAAATACCATAAATATTCAGTACTTAGCACTAGTAAAGAGACATGGGCAGTTGGTTTGGAGTAAACGGCATGATGGAAGTTGGAAACACGTGAGAATGGTGTGACTGTCTTGTGTCAGCAATTAGCAGTCATACCATATCCATCAGGGTTGGAGCGTGGAGTGTAGAAACTTTGAACTCCACAGGTTTTACAGAAGGTGTGTTTAGCAACGTGAGTGTTAAACGTGTACGTGGTCAGATTATCTGACCCCTGTGAAGAAGAAAAATCATTCACTTAAAAACTCTTATGCATTTTAAGTATTTAAGTATTAAATGTTGTGCTTGAGTTTACTACCTGTAAGAGTGTGAAGTGATTTTTTGGAACAATGAAATGATGGTTTTGTTTCTTTGTGCAAATGCTACAGCTGGAGAAACACAAATCAGTTTATATTGATTAAACATGATGACAGTTTTTTGGAATGAATCTTTATTTTTTTACCCAAACTTAAAAATGTACTACCAATTAATTTTAGATTTAAAATAATATGTCTTGGACAACATTGTTTTCTTTGTAATACAAGCATGTATTATTTAAAATTATGAGACAATATCATTGAATTTAATATCCGTACTTGCATTGGAAAACGTGGAGGTCTGGGGAACTCAAGACTTCAAATCTCACAGCCCCACAGTGGCAGCCGCCTGTATGTTTCACAAGATCCATTCTACACACAAACAGTCATGAGGAAATCACATGTTCATATTTGGGAATTCATACTTCAGTCACTTTGATGCCAACAAGAGACAGAACAGGAATATATTTACCAAACTTTGTCAGGAAGCTCCGATGAAACTGGTGTGACGAGTTTGTTGTGAAACCTGTTGACGTGGAACTGAACGCCCCACTTAAAACCGCTCCAATGACCCTGCTGAAGAGAACACAATGACTTCAGTCAAAGTCCATCACCGATAAGAGTCACATTTACATTAAAAGCCCCTCTGCTTTGGACCCATTCACAGCTATTGATGTGGTCACTGAATAGGTCAATTCAATTCAAAAGGAGGGTATCTATAAGAAAAGCCAACATCAAGTTTGTTGCCTCGAGCCATGGACACTTTTATTTCATGTGATAACAGTGTCAGCCTCCATGCACAGTAATCAACTAGGCCTATGTCCTGCTTGAAAGATTGTTTTTCATGGAACACTTTGAGGCAGTTGATAACTATTCAACGCAAGAGGCAGGGCAAAGTACAGCAGACTTGCACAAACACATTCCTCAGAGGTTGAACTAGTTCAGCAAGAGCCCAGTGCTGTGTTGGAAAGTACTAGCGTAATGCATCACAGGTTGGGTGTCATATGACAGGGTGCTGAAAGGGTGGGGTAAGGGAAGGTTTTGACCCAAATACATAAATTAGGACTCTCCCAGCCAAATCATACGTATCTATGAAACCAAAATAGGATCCCAGTAGGCTACAGACCCCCATCTGAGATTTTGAGCTTTGATTTAATTTAGTTTAGAGTGCTGCAGTTGTCTGAAATAATGGTGGGAGCTAACAGAGGGGAGTCAAATCACCAGTCATTACGTGATACATTTTTAATAGCATGCCAGGGCCCTGTGTTGGTTCCCATAACCAACTTTGGAGACCACTGACCTAAATCTCAGATGCTATATTTAATGAGCTGGGTCAGCTCACCTCGGGAACATATCACAAAATCTCTGTACCACTGTTTTCCAGTATCACCTGGGTGTTAACGTCATGCCAGGCATATTTAGACTCATGCTCATAGGAACAAGACCAAGCCCTTTCTTGTGACTTTTACAATAATATGAATAATACCTTACCATGCCTTGGGATAAATTACTTAAATGCCTACAAGACTAGAACAAAAACACATTGTGTCTAGTCAATAAACAAAATCTTAAGAGGCTTTATGAGTGTGTGAGAATTGTCTTAACACTGTACATGATATGCTTGGGAGTGTTTTCTTTACTCCTGCTATACACATTTTTCTCATAGGACTGGTGACTTGACAATCTACTTTCTGTACAGTATGTACACCCTGATAAGCATGAAAAGTGCCACCCCACTGCTTCCACTCTACAACAACTTCACTATCATTGAAACACATGTATTTTTAGTGAAGACACCCAGATTAAAACAAGCCCAAATGATGTGGATAAATTATTTTAATCTATTTTACTTTACACTTGATGTTGTCTGAATAAAAAAAAAAAAAAGAAGCAGTGGCCTATATCTTTAGGAAAACCAAATATGGTCTCTCGATCTGGGTCTCATACATAACTTCTTCAGTATTTAGGTCATGAATATGCCTGCCAGATAAGAAGATTCTGCTTATCAAATTACATATTTTGCAGTGTTCAGGGTGGCAATAAATCATGGATGTATTCTTTATTTAGATGGTATGTGCAGTATGAAATCTGATGTGGATATGGATTGCAAGTGAATGGAATTAGGTAAAGAAGGTCAGTTAGCAGTGTTATCTTCCTCTTTGCCTCAAAAATGTAGCCCTGCTCACAGCAGCTGGTAACACGTTTACCAAGTTCGTTCGTTCCCATCCGTTAACGAGCAAGTTTATGGAGATCAATGGAATTCCTGTCTGCACACGTCCTTTTCGTGTCAAATCATTAACGTTACATAATCATTAAATAGACTTCCTAATATAACATTATTTGTATGATATTCTGTGTTATAGACGGAGGGGAGATCGGGGAAAGTCCATGTGTAAAGCTATTTAGACTTTCTCTGTTTAGGTCTTGAATAGATATCCCATAATAATAATCCCTATCCCATAATAATAATCCCATAGTCATAAAAATAACGTAGTCATCCAACATTACTCACTGTAACACAGCAACCAATCGCTGGTCAAACAAACAATCGTACAATCCAATCAGAAGCTCGGGGAAGATTTCTGTTGGGCTCTGCTGTTGCTACGGTGGTTCTAGCAAATTCCAGAGCCAGATCCGTAGTGCAGTGAGATATCATTCCGCTGCGTAGCATATGTTAAATTATCGTTTTCAAGAAACTATTTTTGACTAAACATTTACGTTTGTGAGTAAACTTCTAATTAATAAATGAAATAATCCTGTAAAAGTACTACCATATATTCAAATAGTGCGCTTCGGAGCAATGGGAACTAGTTTTAGATGCGGACGGATATAGACTGATGACGTCTGCAGACTCCAGTATATAAGACTGGTGTTTGTCTGTACTGCAGTTTAGTTCTGAAGCGGAAGCCGAAAGAAGAATCGCTGTACCAGCACAATATAACATATTTAACTGCGTATCTTAAAAGTGAGTACACATTTCTCTTTTTTTCGAGCTATAGTATTCTAAAATGTGAATTGTGTATACAGTTAATGTTTTTAGTTGCTTGTTTGATGACCAGTGACATGGTTTTAACCTTCCTAACGTTACAGTCGCATAAGAGAATTGTAGCAGACGGTAACTATGCCTCAAATTGACGTTCTTAAAGTACAATCAAGCAGTTAAGCTACATTACTCAATGTATACAGGTTGCTACGAGTTTTAGCGTCAATCACTTTGTCGTCGATTTCTATTTGGCTTAGCTACGCTAACAAATGATAACGATAGCAATGACTCAACATTTCCAGTAACGTTATCGTCCATTAGAGTTACAGCTGAACAAAGAAGGTCAATAGGATCTCAAAATGGCGCTCGGATCGGAATGGCTGCTGAGCTGCCGATAGTTCAGAGCTTCATATTAATGTTCTGTTTAAGTATCAGTTTTAGAGATTAACTAACGTAATGTACATGTAATTACAGCGCTACTTTTTTACAGTTCTTTGGGATCCAGATAATATCAAATTATAATGACATTAATTTAGTCCGATTAAAGCAATTTTTTAAAACTTTTTTGATTTGACGCTAAATCGTGAGTTGATTCATCTCCATTTTACAGAGGTGCAAACATGCAGATCTTTGTGAAGACCCTTACTGGCAAGACCATCACCCTGGAGGTGGAGCCCAGCGACACCATTGAGAATGTCAAAGCCAAGATCCAGGACAAGGAAGGCATCCCCCCTGACCAGCAGAGGCTGATCTTTGCCGGCAAGCAGCTGGAAGATGGCCGCACCCTCTCTGACTACAACATCCAGAAAGAATCAACTCTGCATCTTGTCCTGCGTCTGAGGGGAGGCATGCAGATCTTTGTGAAGACCCTCACTGGCAAGACCATCACCCTGGAGGTGGAGCCCAGCGACACCATTGAGAACGTGAAGGCCAAGATCCAGGACAAGGAAGGCATCCCCCCTGACCAGCAGAGGCTGATCTTTGCCGGCAAGCAGCTGGAAGATGGCCGCACCCTCTCTGACTACAACATCCAGAAAGAATCAACTCTGCATCTTGTCCTGCGTCTGAGGGGAGGCATGCAGATCTTTGTGAAGACCCTCACTGGCAAGACCATCACCCTGGAGGTGGAGCCCAGCGACACCATTGGCGAATCGCGAAGGCCAAGATCCAGGACAAGGAAGGCATCCCCCCTGACCAGCAGAGGCTGATCTTTGCCGGCAAGCAGCTGGAAGATGGCCGCACCCTCTCTGACTACAACATCCAGAAAGAATCTACTCTCCATCTTGTCTTGCGTTTGAGGGGAGGCATGCAGATCTTTGTCAAGACCCTCACTGGCAAGACCATCACCCTGGAGGTGGAGCCCAGTGACACCATTGAGAACGTGAAGGCCAAGATCCAGGACAAGGAAGGCATCCCCCCTGACCAGCAGAGGCTGATCTTTGCTGGCAAGCAGCTGGAAGATGGCCGCACCCTCTCTGACTATAACATCCAAAAGGAGTCCACCCTCCATCTTGTCCTGCGTCTGAGGGGAGGCATGCAGATCTTTGTCAAGACCCTCACTGGCAAGACCATCACCCTGGAGGTGGAGCCCAGTGACACCATTGAGAACGTGAAGGCCAAGATCCAGGACAAGGAAGGCATCCCCCCTGACCAGCAGAGGCTGATCTTTGCTGGCAAGCAGCTGGAAGATGGCCGCACCCTCTCTGACTATAACATCCAAAAGGAGTCCACCCTCCATCTTGTCCTGCGTCTGAGGGGAGGCATGCAGATCTTTGTCAAGACCCTCACTGGCAAGACCATCACCCTGGAGGTGGAGCCCAGCGACACCATTGAGAACGTCAAAGCCAAGATCCAGGACAAGGAAGGCATCCCCCCTGACCAGCAGAGGCTGATCTTTGCCGGCAAGCAGCTGGAAGATGGCCGCACCCTCTCTGACTACAACATCCAGAAGGAGTCCACTCTCCATCTTGTCCTGCGTCTGAGGGGAGGCATGCAGATCTTCGTCAAGACCCTCACTGGCAAGACCATCACCCTGGAGGTGGAACCCAGTGACACTATTGAGAATGTCAAGGCCAAGATCCAGGACAAGGAAGGCATCCCCCCTGACCAGCAGAGGCTGATCTTTGCTGGCAAGCAGCTGGAAGATGGCCGCACCCTCTCTGACTACAACATCCAGAAAGAATCAACTCTCCATCTTGTCCTGCGTCTGAGGGGTGGGCAGTAAAGCAATTCATGATTCCATGTTCTTAATGTTATTTCCCAAGTTAATGTGCTATGTATGAAATGCTATACATGCCGTAAAGTTGTTACACATGACAAACAAGTGTTAACCGTTACATGACCAAAATTAAAATAAAGGATTAAAGTGATTTCCTGGTGGGTGTTCATTAATGGTGCAAACACTGTGCAGATATATAACTGCAGTACAAAAGCTAATTGGGTAATAAACTCTGGTACATGCTTTTGAATTTAGTAGACATTTATAGCATGTAAGGTAGATAACTTGGTAATTAGAACTGTGACATATGGGAACAAATGTTGAGGCTCAGTTGGCTAAGGAAAATTTAATATGGTACCTAGAGTCATTGCAAGCAATAATACACCAGGATATAAGGAGCAGTTTTCTATTAAGTTGACATGAATGTACAATTTGTGGTCACTCCTAGTGTGGAAGTGACGTTATAATCTTGCAAGTTGGGAGTCTAGCAACATCCAGTGACCTTTGACAAAGTAAACTTACTGGATCTTTTAGAATTTCCTGCTCATTCTCAGTATGGACTGCTATACAATTTACAGTTTTAAAATTAAAACAGCTTTTGGTGTATGTTAGAAGCATTGTCAAAAGTAATCAAACCAGCATTTTCATAACTCAATGCACTTAAGGAGTTTCCATTTCAAGCACAGTATCTCCAAGTATATAATGGCCCACCAGTATAAGATGCTACTCAAAGCCAGCAGATTTTGATATGGTGTTTACATCTATGTAGGTTTCTACTCTAGATATGGAAATGAATGGGTAAATTAAAAGTAATCAGGCTCCTACTCAGTGAATGAACTGCAATACTCCTGCTGAGGTTTTATAGAGCTGGAGGTCTGAGTCACAAAACACTTGGAAAGGTAGAAGGATATTCTATTGATGAGGATGTGGCGCCATCTATCGTCAAGAGATTGACATGTTAGATCAAGAACAGGCAAACAAACCAGGACAGCAGGTATTAGCCAATGGGTCGAAAAATGAAATTTAAGAACCAACGGGTGAGGAGGAAATATAGGCTACTAAAAAATCAATTCAAGAAAATGTGTGCTCTATTGCTGTTGCAATGGTGTTGGCATACCAGGGGGAATGTATGGTTTCAATAGACGGAGAGAAGAGACAATATCAAATGTTTGGACTTGGCACTTAGAACAAAGACTCTTTTACTAAGACGGAAATTATTTCCAGCAAGGGGGAATAGAACATGTGGTTAACTTTGCACTTTTTTTGTCCTAACCTGGTACAGCTGACTGTGTGCGTTCCAAGAGAGAAAAGAGGAAACCTTGTTGTATTACTGAGTTATAAAATGTGCACCATATTGATATAAGATTTCAGTACTGTGGATGTTATGCCCTGGGCGTTAGCAGGCAGAAAGGAGCACAGTGTCTCTTACCATCCTGAGGTAGTGTAGTTTAGACATACATGGCATAAAAAAACATTATGTGTTAAAAGTCAGGAAAACATCAAGACATCAGCAGCAGACAAATTTATACATGGTAGGCTTGTTTTTCAATGTGCAGCCTAACATGTAAATGAGATGAATGTACCCGAATGTAATCGGGTGTCCTGCCAAAGGCATTTATTTTATAGTTCTACTTCTATTGTTTATAGCTCAGTTTCTGCATCAAGATCAGGAAGCTGTATGATAAAGAATTCATGAAACACGCTACTTATATTCTGATAACAACCTGTACAGTAGGCTATATTTCACAGCACAGCTTTTTATTTTAACAGAAAACGGCAAAGAAAAACCTAGAATATTATCTATGCCTCTCGTATAATCTTTGGATGATTGTCAGCCCCAGAGTTGTACGAATGTTTTATAATACGTCACGCTAGAAATGGGAACTATTTTCAGTCGCGGATGAATATCGCTCGATGACGTGTCTGTAGTATAAATTATCCTGTCCCCCTGGCAACTGCACAGTCAGTCAGAGGAAGGTTTTTGACAGCAAGACAACAATTATAAACTGTAAGTACAGTCGTTCGTTACATTTTTACCAGTAATAATTCAGGTTATACGCTATAGTTCTTCCATCAGTTATACAACTTTCATTAAATTTTAACTGCTGTCGATTTTATTCGCTTTTTAGCAGCTGGCTAACCGTTTCGTAAACAATTACTTTTAAGGCTAACGTTAGCTAGCAACCTCGAAATAACATTTCTTAAATATTGTATATTAACGTAAATTACCTAGCTAGCTACATTACAAATACCGTGCTGGGTTTATCGCGAGATGAACCATATAAACACAACAAAAACAACGTGAAAGACATTTGCTAGTGTTAACTAGTAACAATGGTAATGTTACAACATTTCTAGCTGGATCGTCCATTAGCGCGTAACGTTAGCTGAACAAAACGAAGGCAAACAACAATACCTTATTTTAAAATGGCGCTGGTGCTCGAAGCAGCGGCCTCCTACCAGTATGTTTATGTGTAGGATTCAGTTAACTTTTTCTCGCTCGTGGTAACATAAAATTATAAGTAGTGTCCCGAATAATTGCGTCTGTAACATTACATATAATACATGTATAAAACAATTTGATAATGAATGTGACGTTATACCTCGGACAAGAAGTCCTTCAACTAAATGGCCTTATATTAAAATGTAGATGTAAGAAGCTGTATTTAAAATGAGTCTCTATTTCATAGTAGACTGGTGAAATTAATATGGAACCTATTTGCTGTAGGCTTTTTTAAATTTAAAGGATATTATAACATGGAACTGTCATTTTTTTTTTTTACAGGTGCAAACATGCAGATCTTTGTCAAGACCCTCACTGGTAAGACCATCACCCTGGAGGTGGAGCCCAGTGACACTATTGAGAATGTCAAGGCTAAAATCCAGGACAAGGAAGGCATCCCCCCTGACCAGCAGAGGCTGATCTTTGCCGGCAAGCAGCTGGAAGATGGCCGCACCCTCTCTGACTACAACATCCAAAAGGAGTCCACCCTCCATCTTGTCCTGCGTCTGAGGGGAGGCATGCAGATCTTCGTCAAGACCCTCACTGGCAAGACCATCACCCTGGAGGTGGAGCCCAGCGACACCATTGAGAACGTCAAAGCCAAGATCCAGGACAAGGAAGGCATCCCCCCTGACCAGCAGAGGCTGATCTTTGCCGGCAAGCAGCTAGAAGATGGCCGCACCCTCTCTGACTACAACATCCAGAAAGAATCAACTCTCCATCTTGTCCTGCGTCTGAGGGGAGGCATGCAGATCTTCGTCAAGACCCTCACTGGCAAGACCATCACCCTGGAGGTGGAACCCAGCGACACCATTGAGAACGTGAAGGCCAAGATCCAGGACAAGGAAGGCATCCCCCCTGACCAGCAGAGGCTGATCTTTGCCGGCAAGCAGCTGGAAGATGGCCGCACCCTCTCTGACTACAACATCCAGAAAGAATCAACTCTCCATCTTGTCCTGCGTCTGAGGGGCGGTCAATAAATTGTCCAATTTATTTACATGACAACCTAACAGAATAAAAGATGAGAGATTAAATGATATGGTGTTTTCCCCTTTTTTGCACGTTTGCCTAGAATGTGACTGCTATAAGATTTGAGATAAGAGATGTTTTCCCTGATAAAATCCAGTAGAAAAAAAATAATGTTGGAATTGCAAAGGTTTAATGCATGCTTTTATATCATTCTGAGTAGGGTGCTCTAATACGCTTTATTCCCTTCACAATCTACAAGCAATTCATGATTCCACAATGTACAAAACGCTGCTGATTGGTTATTGAAAAGCTTTGAAGAGCATCAGACATGGGTAAAGGTTAGGTGGGCTTCCTTAAGTTTTTTTTTTTATGTATTTGTTTTAAGAAATGAGTTTGAGTTCCCTGAATAACTTGGCTGAGTAGAACCAGAAAGATGTAAAAAGTCATGTTGGTGGGTTTTACTCAGTAAAGTTAAACTCCCTAAACTTACTCATTGTAACAACCTCCTACTGTAGAAAATGGATATTCATAGGGATCAGCATCCTCTCATAAATCACACCCTGGCAACAGGGAAACCTTGTGGTTCCATGGTGAACATCCCATGTCCCACCCCGAATACACATCCAAATGAAAATACGCTAAGGAAAAATGTATGTAGTTAAAGTATAAAACAATAACTATGGGCATCCAGGGGTCTAAGCAAACATGTACACTTGCCACCCATTCTTAGTAGTGTTCAGCATAGAACCATTAGAACCAGTTAAAGATTCAGCAGAGAGACACATTAAAAGCCAGTGTCCACACCATGTCCACCAAACACACTGCCAGCTATGAAGACCTCAGCACTCATGCAGCTACCGCCTAGCACACTCAAGCAGGGACTACGGCAAGCCCTTTGAGCATTAATTCCAATAGCCTAGTGTAGTGTAGTCTACGTGATACGCAGGTATACGCAGTATACTCACTGAAACGGCCCCAGGATTTCCATACACCCACTTCAAAATGCGCTATGACATGTAACAACATACTATCCATTATAGGTTTAATATATTTTGAATTGCCATCTGTGTTTTCCTTCGCATAGGCTAAATAAAGGTATTTCCACTGTAAATTGGTGCATTAAAGTGTATCAGAATGAAGGAAATTAAGTCTTTGACGCTCAAAATTTCCCAGGGGGAGGACACCCAGACACCCCACTTTGATATGTCCATTCTGGTCCATATATTTATATAGTACAGTATACCCGCTAAAATACATTAGACTACACCAGTGGGTTCCTCAACTAGTTGGCTTTTTATCAGTACTAGTTGGACACTTATTTGTACTATTTGAATATTTCGTCTTAGTAGTTGAACAAAATCTTTCACTTGTCACTTTTTTTCCAGCAACTAGTGAAACCTTTGTCTAACTAGTTATAGCAGAAGCCTTACTAGTGATGCCGGGCAGCGTACTAGTAGCACCAAAGTCCAAACTAGTCAGCTGTTTTACACACTGGTGGTCGTGTGGACTGAACTAGCACACTAAAAGTCCTACTAACTGCAAAAGCTCTGACATGTTAACTAGTAAACATGAATCCTGGTTACTAGTTTACTAGTGAGCTACATCTCACTGCACTAGTTAACTAGTGGCTAGGCAAAAATGTTTACTAGTTAGCACGTTAAAGCCTCTTTTTCCATTACTAGTTAACTAGTAAGGTAAAAACTACTTTTTTTAACTACTAGTTAACTAGTGATGTCCAAAAAGCCTACTAGTGACACTAGTGAAAGACATTTTGACTTTACTAGTTAACTAGTTGGGTCCAGAATGTTAACTAGTGAAAACCAAAGTGCTTACTTGATAATTAGTAGCACACAATGCTAATGAGGAGGCAGGGCCAAGAGGCTTTAAGGCTTTCTATTGGCTCTCCTGTAAGAACTCCCTTTAGCCAAACTTTAACCCTCTAAAGCCTGATGACACACACACACACACACACACACACACACACACACACACACACACACACACACACACACACACACACACACACACACACACACACGTATGAACTAAATGAGGTCTAAAATGGAAGGGTGTTTGTGTGGGTTTACTCCAGGTTTCCTCCCAAAATTAATTAAATGAATTCATAAAATAAATAAATAATACCAAATCCAACAATATGTTGTATTTGAATGTTATGTTTTTATAAACTTTATGGCAGGTATGACAAATATGAACCTGAAACTGAGCATATGTCCCCTAATGTATATAAAAGGAACGGGTGACAAGACTTGAGGATTAAATTGGCTAAATGGGTTGGTTTCTTTTCTAAGACCGTTTCAGATTTTAGAATGGCTGTGTATGGGATGAAAGCCAGAGTAGGTGACATTACATTACAGCTAGAGTGGAGAGGTGTCGTAAACTCAACTTAAAAATGTCTCTTTGACTTGCTCCAACTCCCACAACCTTCTCCCTTTATTTTAGGTCATGAAAGAAATGACACTGTATAACCTACAGCCATGAACTTCCGTTGGAACTGACTTCCAACTATCTGTCAAATTGACCACCAGAGGGTGCAATACCCAAATATATGAAACTTTATATCCAAATGTGGTTTAATCTTTCAGGATGGGAAAATGGAGAGTGGTTAGGTGGGGGGTTGGGGGGAGATATTATCATACGCTCCACATTTCCACTATATCAAGTATTTTCTCCCGTTTTATATCTTGTACATGTTTTGGTTTCATATTAGCTTTATTATTGTTTTTTATTGTAAAACTGTAACTTTATTTGAAAAGGTGCCATATAAATACAGTTATTATTATTAAGTAAGTAAAGATTTATTTCAGTCATCTTTCAAAACCTAGGTTACAAAGTGCTTTACAAAAGATAAAAAGGTTAAAAGAACAAAAGATAAGTACAGGTATACAATTATTTAATCAGCATCAACTTACTTGATCTGAAAATGCTGTTGTAGCTCTCTCTCTCTCATGGCTGCTGATGACTGTGGCACGTCTCATTAGGTTGGGCTTTAGTGAGGGTGCAGATGGCTGAACAGCTCAGATGGAAGGATATGGGATTCAATATCCTGACAAAGACAGTATTACTGACACAGACACACACACACACAAAATGAGTGTTTTGGCAACTTTTATTTTACTAAAAAAAAAAAAAGGGGAAGAGTTCACATTAACATTTATCCTCAATATTACAGTATACTGAAATTCTTCTCAGGAAGTAAAATACAACATTTTTTATTTTATTTTAATCTTATATTAAAAATATCAAATAGTACTCATCTAGCAGTGCTTACAGTATTTTAAGATATGTCGCAGGCTTGATAGCAGAAAGGTTGGCTTTGTACAGAGCAGAGATGGTCTTAGCGAGGGCCTTGCAGACCTACCTACCTACCTACCTACCTACCTACCTACCTACCTACCTATGTGTTACCTGGCCTGGTTTGATTGACAAGCTGAACATGCAATGAGGGCAACTACACAAATCAGTTCTATAGATTATAGCGGTGCAGTAAGACACTTGGAACAGGCTTGCAATGAAGCAACAAGAAAAAAAAAGCTAAATGTTCCATTCATTGTGTTTTTTTTTTTTTTTTACCCCAACACAGAGTGCCCTTTCTCCTCTACAAACTGATCTGGAATTAATTGGCAGACTTTCTGTTGTTCTTTTCCGTACAGCTTACCAACCATGGACATGGTGAATGAGAAAAATCTGACTAAAAATAACATCACTACCTGAATAAACTTCAAAAAACAGACTCCTTAGAGCATTTCTCTAGTTGCACAGAACTGTACAGGCACACATATTATATATATTTAAAATAAATAGGGCTAATTTGGCCAAGACTCACTGGGGAGGGCAGTTCTCTCTTGTTTGTCAGTACAGAGAGACACATCACCAGCCATTTATTACGATGGCTTCCCAGCCACTTGTACCTCGACCTCACAAGTTCTCATAGTCCCTTAAACACACGCACACGTCGCTCGAGTACATCCACATCGTCACTCACACACTCCGGCCCCCATCCACCACATGCACAGAGCCAGAAAGACAGAAAAAGGAGACAAACAGCTGCTGAAAATAATTACTAAACATGTAAATGTCATTTTTCTGGAATGCCTCTGATCAGGAATAAAAAAGAAGCTGGAGGGCCGAGTCGACTGGTTTCTGAGATGACATCATCAAACCAGCGCCTGAAAAGGGCTCACTAGATGACATCCACGACAAACACATGGGTGGGATCCTGTGCCACCGCGCCGGGCCGTGGCCTCCGGACCCCCTCGATCTTCCCCCGCAGTGGCCCCAGAATGCCTTGTCGTCTTGTCAGCAGGAGGCGCGGGGCGGCTCTGCTCTCCTCACATTACAAACAGGACATGACATGTGACTACTAGACGACCAGGAAATCTCCTTCGCCACCTCCCTACATGCTCGGCTCCATCTCTCTTCAGGGTGGTTGGTTTGGGGGTGCAGACAGGAGGGATATGTGTGTGTGTGTGTGTGTGTGTGTGTTTGTTTGGGGCTGTACAGTCGAGATGAGCTGCCTGTTGGGAGGAGACGCGAGGCAGGAGGACCGAGTGGCGAGGACCGAGGTTTGTATGGAGTCTGTCACTCTCTCCTCTGCAGATGGCGCCCTGAGGGAGGTGGGCCCTGAGGGAGGTGGGAGGGGACTAAACGTCAGTGGAAAAGTAGAGCGTGTTGCGCTTCAGTTCGGCAAAGGAGATGGGAGGATGCTGCAGGTAGTACAGCAGCACCTGGACCTAAGAAGACAGAAAAGCAGTACGTTTGATTCGGTTAGAAACTCCATTTAATTCGTTATGTCAAAATAAAATATTGATAGTGCAGCAAGTTCTGGACTTCTAAAAAGGAGCATAATGCTATTTCAAGTGGATTAATGGACGTTAATTCTCAACGGACATCACAGATAATAGATATCCAGTCCCACTGAATGTGTATTGTGTGTGTGTGTGTGTGTGTGTGTGTGTGTGTTCAGATTTAACTGTGTGTCACAACCACTGCTGCAACTGCTGACCGTGTTAATGAGTAGGTCAGACTACAATAACTAACAGATCTAATGCAACAACTGCACTAACATTGCTTTGATGAATTACACAGAAGCATTTAACGAACACTCAATTAAGGAGAGAATTTAGGGAGGCAGTACAGTTTAACCCCGATGTGTTTTTGTGTCGTCCCGCCCCCAACTCTCAGTTCTCGTCTTCCTGAAGGGGTCTTTAAACTCCTGCTGGGGGCGTTAAGTTTAGCTGAACCTTCAATGTAAACAAAGATATTTTGGGCGCCGTAAACACAGATGCTGAACCCAAATTCATAGTTGAGCCTATCTCTCTCTCTCTCTCTCTCTCTCTCTCTCTGGGAGGTATGCTACAGCGTGGCAGGCGCCTTCACCCTTTTTCCACCGACCTCCAAAAAGGAGACAGTCCTGGAACAAAGAAAGCGGCCCAATCATCTCGCCCCCTGACCTGTGACCTATGAATGCCTTTGTCTATCATACCACAACATGGTGTTTCTGGAAATTCCACCACAGATCAGACATACATATCTTTCCATGCTTTTACCCCCCCCCCCGATCATAAAAATAAACTACAGAAGTTGAAGACTCTGACTTTTGGTGTATTTTAAATGGTGATTATGGATTTGACTGGAAAGCATGATTTCATTTTTAGGGAATATTTAAGCAGGTTTGACTCATGAGCCGACTGCTTCGATGTTGGACTACTGCCTAATTCAGCATTTCTGTAGGAACTTTTTCTTCGCTCGGTTATTTCTCTGAAGCTGTGCTTTGCCTTTGTT
Source organism: Perca fluviatilis (assembly GCF_010015445.1). Taxonomy (NCBI): domain Eukaryota; kingdom Metazoa; phylum Chordata; class Actinopteri; order Perciformes; family Percidae; genus Perca; species Perca fluviatilis. Next base: position 27,286,204 of record NC_053127.1, on the reverse strand, counting down.
CGTTGCTGCTTGATATTTGTCTGCAGATCATGTGCGACTCAGTGTCTGCTGCTTAGCAACAGCTCCCATGAAAAATACTTATTCATGTCCTCAATGTGACTAATCTGGTAAAATAAAGTTCTTTTTTTTTTTGATTGACTGATCTGTTTTATTAAAACAGGTGAATCAGTCTAATGTTTCCCCTTTCACTGGTCCACAATGTCCCTTAACCCCCGCCCCCCCAGTCAGTGGATTTGATCATATTCTCTAAAACATGTCTAGAAATCTCTTCATTGTTGCTAGATGGGTTCTTTTATTGAAATTAGGGGAAATCCATCATGTCCACAAATGAGATTATATTCAGGATATGGCAGCTGAAGCATCTTTCTTTGGTGCTTGCCATTTTGTATACTTATGCAATAAACATTTAGAATTTGAAGAAGCCCCATTACAAACACAGACGGGGCCTCCCATTTACGATGATTTACTGTGGATGTTGTTTATTCTGCCAAGGAACGAAATTTGTGCACAGGAAACTCATCTCTCAGTAGAGATGAATGGATGGCCTGCAGCCTAAATACAGCTGGGAGAGTAGTCCGCAGTGACATGGGTCACTTAGCAACGTGGGAGTAAAATTCATCTGGAAAAACATGTGCAGCGACCGAGGGAAATCTGCATGTACACGCCAGTCCACCGTCTACCGTGTACAGTCGCAGAGGGCTGCCTACTCAGTCTCTATCAATAAGATTGTTTAATGAAAGCCAAAAGGGACACTCCTATCGGTATAAACATACTATGAGTACTTTTAAAAAAGAATTGTACATTCATATTCTACAATTAAACTACGGTAAGTAAAACTTTGTCTCAACATTGCTACTAACATATAGCCACAGGTATTTGTCCTAAGTCTGCACCAAAATTCAAATGCGTCTGTGTGTAGCCGGTACCTGTGCCATTACGTCATGCGACCAGATGTCAGAGGCAGAGGTGATGTGCTGTGCCTTGGTGATCTCTGACTCGGAGGGCCGGAGCAGGGTGGGGCCAAACACGGTGGCCAGGTTGTGGAGGGACATCTTGTTGATAGGCTCCTTCTCAGCCACCCTGCAAACACAAACACCAGCAGGTGATGAGAAGTAAGAATAGATTAAAGATGATTCTGATTACACCATGAGAGCTGGCTACTCTTCTACTGACAGGAAGCCTAACTGTGATCAGCGGGTGTCTCTGTGTATGTCTGAGGGTTATTATGTGTGTGTGTGTGTGTGTGTGTGTGTGTGTGTGTGTGTGTGTGCCGTTTGAGGTGCTCCAGCAGAGTGAGGAAGGTCATGAGGTTGGGGTCGGGCAGGGAGCGCAGCAGGTGCATCATGCAGTTTTCCTTGGCTGCCGGGTCAGAGAGCGCTGTGAGGGAGAGAAAAAAACATGTCAGATCCAATTATGGCAAGACAGCTTTTTTTTTTTTTTTTTTTATCTTCATCTCTCATCTCTTCCAGCTGGGCAAACTGAACTCCCCACCGATACACATATATTTATACTTATATTGTCTGTTCTGTTAACCTGTTTGTTTAACTATTTTAGATAATGTGTGACATGCACCTACGACACCAAAACAAATTCCTTGTATGTGTAAAAAATGTACTTGGCAATAAAGCTTTTCTGATTCTGATTCTGATGACAAACACAAACTTCCGGTCCTAAAAGGTTCGCACCTATGCCCTCCATGAAAGCGGGGTAGAGGCGGTCGGTGAGCAGAGGCTCCGGCAGCTCCCTGAAGTACAGCTTCAGCGTTCCTGCGATGGCATTGATGTCCATGTCGCTCAGCATCACCAGGATATCTTTGGTATCTGCAGGTCAGACACAGAACAAAGAGCCATTAGAAAGTGAACACACCACATTATTACAGGCCAACAATAACACAGCTGCCTTCTCCAGGAACGAACATCCAGACCGAGACAGAGGCTTTAATATTACACCCAAAAATGAAAGGTGATACCGGGCTCTGCTCTGTTGGATCTAGCAGCCATGACCAACGCTGAGACAGAAAACTTGAACACTTGACAGCTGCTGCTCCTCATCTGTCCTGGCCACCCTAACAGTCAGTTCACACAAATCTCTTCTCTATAGAGTCTTCGAGCAAAGGCCTCAATTAACCCTGGGAAACTACTACATATACACACTGAACTTCACACACAGCCTTTATGCACACACTCAATTTCTTCAAAGAAGGGAAATTCTTGATGACAGACACGATATTCTGTAATTTTACAGGATAAATTATTAGATGCAGGTCACCAAACTATCAGCTTAGACACTGTCTGACACTCTTTTCATCCCATCATCTTCACTGGAGAACAAACTATTGTTGTTGTTTTTTTTACCAGCACTACGGAGTAGCAACAGATTACAGTAGATAAACCAGAAACACATTTCACAGCAAAATCTCTCAGTAAATCATTGGAATTTCCCTCTGAGCATATTAAGTGAAAAGAGCGTCAGACAGAAAGAGACAGTGAGTGGAGTCTTACTGGTGTCGAATGCTGTTTTGAGGGCCTGGATATCAGTGGCCACCCCTGAGATCCTGTAGATTCCCACCTCGTCAATCCCCCTCTTCTCCACTTCCTCAATGCACTGACGGACAATGTAAGGCACCTTGGAGCGCTCGCGCCTGTGGACGCGAACAGTACACAACAATGAATGTGTATAAAAGCGGCAAAGTCATGTTTTTTTTTTTTTTTTTTTTTTAAAAAGGCAGTTGAGCTGTAAGGCACATAACAGCCAATTTTGGCCTCAATAAGATACATAGATCATACTTACTTTGTCACCACATTTATTTTGACTCCAAACACCCCACTCTGTTTTTTGGACGGCGTTCTCTTTAAGCTGAGGTCCCGACTTGTGAATTTCATGGAGAATTCCACTTTGATCTGACGATGAACAAACAACACAGCTGAAGTATACTGCATTGCTCTAAGAAGCCACAAATGAACTTTGGCACCCTCATGAACATTCAAATGTAACATCTTCAGGCTAAACATTTAGATTTTATTGTAACCATTACAGCTAGACAATGGAGATCTCTTTATATTACCAACTAAATTATTTTCAAATGTAGGAGGATGCAGTGTTGAATAAAAACTCTGTCCAGTCGAAAAATATAAATAAATAAATAAAAAAACTTACATTGCCTTTTCCAAACAATGTAATCTAGAGTTGAAACCACTTCCGTCTTACCCCGTTCATCTCTATGACGTCCATGTGCCAGTTCTTGGACTGCACTGTCTGAGGATCCAGCTGAAAGACACAACAGAGGCAGAAGGACATCAGCTGATAGGACTTTGACCAAATAATGCACATGAGAAAGAGAAGACTGCTTAATGAACTCATTCGATGACAATTGTCCCCATGGAAAAGTCTCATGTCTGTATGATAGCATGACAACAACAATAACGAGTCACTGCCGCTACATTCACCACAAAAAAAAAAGTCTTATTTGGTTTCAAGCCAGAGTCGAGCCACTGAAAGCCAGCTTTTACTTTCTGGGTGGGAATTACCAGACAGACCTGTCATTTGAGCTTTTTGACACGAACAGTAACACTTGCTGCTCTATGAATGAAACCCACCACCTGTTTTTGGGTGGAGAAAATGCTGTTCCCGCCTGGTCTCGAAACTGAGGACCTTTTGTTTGTTAGGCGAACGTGATAACCCCTACACTACGGTACCTGGCTGAGCTCTGCCCCTGCCTCCCTGCGAACAAAAAATGAAGGTAAACACTCGCGTTGGGAACCCCTTACTGAGGCAATGTCATGAACGACAAGTTAAGACCGTGTAAATGTTGGAACAAGAAATGCAAAGCTGCAACTGACAGAGTTTAAAGGTGAACAAAGGCACTTTGAAACTGTGATTAATATTCACTGAGTCCACAGTTCACCTTTCAGCTGCTCCATTTTCCTAACCAGATCAAAGTCAAGCTGTCGTTGTGGCCTGTGCCCTGGCACTGCGGCTTTACTCCAACACAGTCACTAAATCTACTGTGGGAAAGAAAGATGGCGCGTATGCTTCCTACATTTACCCTCTGCATTCTCTTGGGGTTCCAACAAGGGCTCCTGACTGGCTCAGATACTTGGTCTACTTCACAGCACAGTGCACACACTCTTAAAAGTCTGGATCACACGTCCCATGATGCCCTCTGAGACATGATAGATGGCAGCCTGTTGTTGTTTTAAGTCTCCTGGAGTGCGTGGCTGTGTGAGGCCACAACAGCTAATGCCTTTTTTATTGGCTGTTTGCACTCCACAGTTATGTCATTATAACCCTGCGTAGTGATGTGCTCAACTTAGAGGTAAATTATGATTGTTGGGTGATCATAGGGGCAGCACACTTCTCTTATTGTCAGCATTAGGCTGCGGCCATTAAAAGTTCTCAGTGAGATTACCTCGTAAAAAGGCCATTTGGCTTGGTTTCACGCATTCCTATTATCGTTAAAGCCTGTTTTCCCAGCAGGGTTTGGGTCTGAGACAGGTAATCACTGCAACTGGGCCTTTACACAGCTACTGCCAAGACGAGAACTGGGCAAATATCCAGGACTAACTGCTGATACCTTCTGTAACCCCTTAAAGTAGACTCATGTTCCTCCCACCTATTTCCTTCCTATTACCGTCTGCTAATTTCTTTAAAAAAGGAAAACTGAATTAAGATAAATGTACTTTAATAGGGTTGTAAAAACAAAGAAGAGCCTCTACATGCAGTGGTTACACTCATTGAACCCTTTTGAAACTATAACTTCACCATCAACTGGGCTAATTTTTATATAAAAAAAAAATACTTTTTCCTTTCCTGGGAAATGAGTTGGTTTAATATTACACTCAGATTTAGGAACAAAATGTCAGGAGAAGTGTTGCATGACAAGAGACCGCTTTCTTGGAAATGAATTGTGATTGTCTAGCTGATTTAAACAAAGCGGAGAGAGCATTTAAGGTTTATCCCGAGTGGCAGCTCAGCCAGGGAGCTGACAGGAAGAGGGCAGCAGGTTACAGAGCACACAGTAACGCAGCCTCGATGAGCCCAAATAAAGCTTGTTATACTAGTCTAAACCTGACTGAATGTAGCCAAGATGTAAAGGTGGACAGTATGGACATAGTAGAAAATGACGCAAAGGAATTAAGGGTGGTTTTATGGCAAATAAGATATAAAGCTAATTTCTGCTTATTCACTGTTTTTTAATAAGACATTTACAGACCTTTTAAGGACCCACAGAAAGCAAACCAGGATAGCTTTAGTCCCCTTTCATCTCGCTCCGAAAAGATTAAACGTGCAATGGCATTGATTTCATATTCATTGATCATATGAATTATGAATGATTGAAGGGGATTTCTAACACATGAGCAACTACTATACAGTATGTGTGTGCATTCATGCAAAAAGTCAGAAATTGTCTCATGGTTTTTAAGAGACATCCCTAGGCTAATATGGCTCCGATTAGAATCGCATCACTCTAGTGGCAAAGCTCTGTTTGTAGGACCGTGAAAACTACCAAGGATATATGACTGAGAGGCCAGAACGGACTGCATGCTGGAGCAAAGCACAGGACCACTTCAAATCTAGTGGACCATTGTACACAACTGATTTGTACGCCTTCCGATTGGGGCACACACTTGAAGTGCTTTCCTTATATAGAATGCAATAAATATGCAAGTGTGTGTGTGTGTTTTGGAGGACAGAGTAATTCAACCAGCATGTCGCTCTGTCGTGTAGGAAGTCATTATTCTCTAAGCAGCTCACACACACACACACACACACACACACACACACACACACACACACACACACACACACACACACACACACACACACACACACACACACACACACACACACACACACACACACACACACACACACACACACACACACACACACAGTCAAGCAGAACAGAATATATCATGACCACGAGTCTAAACTTCAAAAGAAGAAGACAGCCGTGAGTCAGGATGTACATACAGCCTGTACTCTGCCCCGACTGATCTACAGGGACATAACAAAGCAGATAAGATAAGTCATGCTCTTAAGCTGCTACCTGGTCTGTCTTTCTCATAGGCAGTACAGGAGAACAGGAAGTTGGTTCAGTGGTCTTTATAATGACTCACAGAGCGATATGTGGTGATACAGTCTTTTGGGTCAAAATAAGTTTGTCAATCGTTTAAAAGAGTTTCTGAAAATTTGATAATCAAAACTAAAGAGCTGGCATGGAGTTCCCCCGTAAAAATGTGACAAAAAAAGAGATAAGACATTAAAACATCTGTTAAAAAAAGGCTTTGCTTATTCTAATAACACGAAACACAGATATGGTTATCAGTGACCAGTTTGGCTTTATTTTTTATTAAGCATGAAATCACTGCATATAACAAAGAATAACTTTGTTCCCACACAACCAACAGCAACATCTGTTCATTGATTTGATTTGCTGAAATAAAAAAATACACCACCAGCTTTCTCTGGATCAAAAAATGCTGTTCCCGCCCAGTTTCGAACTGAGGACCTTTCGCGTGTTAGGCGAACGTGATAACCACTACACTACGGGAACTGGCTAGCTCACACCCCCACCCACCCCACTCTTCAAACATAATTCTGCCCTGCCTGTGATGTGTGAGCCACACTCCTACAGCCTGTAGGAGACTGACTGACAGTAACAGCTGACTGACAGTAACAGCAAACTGACGCAGCGGGACAGTCAGAGGTTTAGCACATACAGCTCTACAGCAGGAGAATAATATATATCCATAAGCTCCTTTATGAACATGTTTGGCCCAGGAGACCCTCATGGGTATGATCCATCCAGCCATCAGAATATTAGACACAAAAGCATTCTTTACTGACAAGCAAGTAAAAATACAAAAATACACCTCTGTAATATGTTAAAGTGCTCATATTATGCTTTTTCCCTTTCCTTATTGTAGTGTTTCCTTTAGGAAGTGGGGGCAGGTTCTGTCTGAACAGACTTTTCCATAATCATATTTTACCTAGTTACCCAGATTTAATCACCGAGTTGCACAGACAGTTAAGTGTCTGATTTGGATGCTTGTTTGTCCTGCACGCGTATGAATATATATTTCTTTTAAAAACTAGCGCTGAACATGTACGTAGATCTAAGACAAACAAACCTAAGTAAGCGTGTTCGGAAACAGCAAATTGTGCAAACAAGTCAGTTACTGAAATGATGTTTAAAGCCCTTAATAAAAAAAATCCCAACACACTTAATTAGCCCATTGTGGCTGTGCTGAAGAGTTAATGCATGCATGGCGACAATATTCAAAATGCAACTTGATCTTTTGATATGCTAAATTAATGAATTTCTGTCTAATTTGTCCTTTGTGTTTCATCACAGTTTTCGATTGCTGCTCTCTGGTTGATTAAATATTCATTCAGCCGCAGAAAGCTTTTTATTAGTCCTTTAATTAGAACGTAGCTCAAACGGCACGGCTCCTTGGTTGTTAGCAGGATTACAGAAGTGTTTGTGCACTGATTGAGCCCCCCACCCACCAACTAACACATCATGCTGCAGTATATTTGCTTCAGAGTACAAGCAGCGTGACTATTTTTAGACAAATGGACCACATATTGTTTATATGTGCATCAGTGATAGCGAGTCTCTTTACTCAACAGCTGCTGATGTCACCATGGCCATGTGAGGTCTTTGACTCGGTTGCCATGTTGCCTTCGTACCCTCACTTCCTTGTTTGAGCCAATCGGCGAGGGTTTTCAGCCGGCAGAGGGCTGTGATTTGCAGAGTATTCTTGCATCTCTGCAGGCAGTGTGTGATTCTATAATAGGGCTTGTAAACAGCAACACACATATGCCTACTACACTTATGCAACACAACCCTGCCTGCAGCCTGCATACAGAATCATGAGTTATCCTACACGTACAAGCGGAGAAAGAGTGAAATATCCCTTTAATGCTCTGAATTTGAGTTTCCTCTTCATGTCGTTGCTATTTTGTGCGATGTTCAGCTTGCCTGGACTAATACTAACTAATTACTGTCAGGTTCATTTTCAGGCCTTCACAGTCACAGATGCGAACACTGCTTTTTTCCACTGTCATACAATATAATATGCAATACAACATAACCACCAAATTTCTGATTTCATCTAGTGCAGCAGTGACAAAACTCACATATGCTATCAAGAGACTGGGATCTAAGTCACATTTTTGTCCTCTGATGAACCTTCTCATGTTTGTTTTAGACTGATCCATGTTTTTCACTCGTTGGCCTCATGAGGACATTACGTACTGTAGTTACTAGCTCATTAGCTCACTATTCAGGTTATTTGTGATCTTTACCACTAACAGCATGTACCATTTGTAAGCCATTAGATCATCTCTTTAAATGTGTGCTCAGTGGAGTTGTCAACTGAGGGAGTATGATGTGTCAGTCTTGAAGCAGGTGCCAGTATGATGATCAAGGGGGGGTCTTACTTCAGTTCTGATGTAACATTCAGAAACTTTTTTCAAAAAGAGAGTTTTGTAGTGCTCCCATGACCTAAAAATGCAACTTCGTCCTGGTTTGGTAAATTTTAGCTGAGAAGAAAACTTTTAGAAAACTGCTGAAAACCAACATCTTCTGAAACAAACCAGCAAAACTGGTTGCCTTTGATTATTTCAGATACATGTATTAAATTCCCTGAATTCATGTGGTAAACCAGAGTCATCCTCTTTGCAGATCTGTTTGCCCTAACAACTTTTCTGTCATTAGCTAAGCCCAGACCACTGTTAAGGCATGTGATGACCGTACCAGAAGCCCACATCTCCTAACTCTCACCACCTAATTCAATGATTAATGCCTTGTTGTCACCCTGCTGAGATTAAAGCCACCCTGCATACAGCCAGAAGCGATGAGGCTGGACTTATCCACGAGGGGGTCATTGTGGGTATCAACCTGAGAATGCTTTACTGACCTACCGCTCCCCTCCTGGAGCTCATTAACCAATTGCAGATCCTGCGCACGGGGGATGGATTGGGGCCAATAAAGGGCTATGCCCCCCGGTGGGGACAGATGGAGATTTATGCGGCCTACGTAAAAGGCCATTAGGGGACTGGCTGGCATTTTAGGCATGCAGGAGGGATGAAACCTTAATATCTACTCTGCACTAATCACCATACTCAAATGAAAGAGCATCATTTCGTAGGTGGGCTAAAATGCAGCGGGGGCAAGAGGGTGGATGATAATGGATGGATCTGATGCTATCCCATGGCTAAGCCGGCACGACAGCTCATCATTTGTTCTTTTGCTGGAACACGTACAGTATGATACATTATGTCTAGTTCTGGTCTAATTAGTGTTCCCAGCCAGCCCCCCATCTCATCACACTGTGTCTTAATTAGATGCCGCTTTAGGCTGAAGGAGTGTGGAAAATTCCCCAGTGTGCTCCCGTACCCTCTAACAGCCACACTCCTCTCCGTACACTGTAAATAACACCATGCATGCCACAGATGAACACAAACAGAAAAAGCAATATGCCCTAAAGTCTGCTGTCCCTGCCCCCCTTCAATAATTATTTTTATTTGAAAACACTGGAAGTTATTGAATGTTTAATTCAATATTGTTTTGACAATTTAAAGACAAATTTTGGAAGCAGCTTTTGACCAATTAAAAAAAGCTATATAAAACCAGCAAAAACTCATTTTTTCTTGAACATAGTTCAATATAGATATTATTAAAATAATGAATAGGCATATTACAGAACAATATTAAAAGGAAATAATGCCAAACTGCCCTGTCCTGTTTTTAAAATAATATAAAAAAGACTTTTTTTATACTTCAGATTTTGACATTTTCAGACTGCAGGTAGCCTGTCTTGTTATGGTTTAAGATAATGGTGGTAGATGATTTAGCCTGACTTTCGCCTCTCACCCTTCATCAAACAGAGTTCGCCACCATGGAGAGGCAGAGATGCAGGACTGGGGGGTGGGGGGGGGTGGGAGGGGAGGATGGGAGAATTGTAGCTGAAGAGCTGATAGGATCACAAGGCAAGCGAGCACAGAAAAAACTGCAACAGAAGTTAACTCATAAAACCTGCCGTTCAAAGCCTCACTGAAAATGAATGAAAGGATGAATGGGACTTCACAGAGCAGTTTGGGGAACAGAGATTTCTGCGCAGGGTGAGAGCTGGGGGGCAGTATCACGTGCCTCTAACTGCAAAGTTGACAAATGTGGACAGCAATGAAATGCAGAAATCTCCTGACATGGAGACATGGGACAGAGAGGAGAAGAATGATCAATACAGGGCGTGCAGGTCGATGCAGTAAAGTCTGGGCTTATGTATGTAATCCCTGTTTGATCCCGCTCAGTACAACCAGTGGTCAGCCTTCCTCAGGCCTCTGTTAAATAATGGAAAGCACTGAAGCAAAGGTCAAGTCAACCCTCAACTTGGATTCTTTGTCCTGAATCGGTTTATCACGCACACAAATTGCAGCTTAAAATACTGCCGATGCACTCATGATCTAGATGAGGAGGACTGCTGAATAAATGTGCAAACACAGTGAAATTAAAAATAAAAATAAAAAAACAAGTCAGGTTTTAGCTGCGTGTGCAGAGCTATGCAAATAACCAGAACACGTGCTTCTTCTTTTATCTTTTACATACAAAAAAGCATTCTGGAGCAACAAAAAAGCCCTTCGTCTGCTCCCACGCATAAGTAACAGTCTAGAACCTGCATTTAGACTATGCCATATCAGACCCATCTTTGGGTAACCGATCCTTAACACAAGGTTAACTCAGTACCTGAATGCTTTGACCAAGTGACAAATGCTCTTTCTAAATGAAGCTCAAAAATTAAAAGTTCATATATAAACACAATGAAATGCCAATAGTTCACAAGTATCAAAACATTGTGGAGAAACTGATGATAATTGGCTACACACTTAATAATTGTGAAAGTTTAATCAAACCTTACCCTTGCAATGCTAATTGTATAAAAAAAAAATGTTTCTATGGTTATTTGGGATAATGTGACAGTTAATTAGTGGAATCTGTGCTTGAAATGCCAAAGGGGCATCAGATCAGCTCAGCCAGAGGGGGACAATTCTTAAAATGAACAGCAGGGGGAGCTAAATTGATACTGAAACATCTCAAAACCAATACAATTTAGTTGGAAATATCATGTAATCATCATTAGTAGCTTTATATGAGGAATAACAGAGATTTTCAGATGCAGAAGGGGTGAAATACAAAGTGGCAGGAATGAGACAATAGTAAGGAAAATTGTGATTCCATGTTAATCAAAGTGATGGTGATTTTCACCTCTTAGTAATTACATTGTACAGTCCAGTATCCAGGTAGGTAATAAGCCTTCCTAGTATCTGTGCTATTCATCAAAACGTTATTACCAGGAAACACTTGCTTGTGGCATACTAACCACTTTACAAAGCATATAAAAGGCTTAGTAACAAATATTTGCAATTTGTGTTACAGTAAGTAGCATCAAATAGATGCAAGCTATTATAGGTAATTTAAGGAGGAAAAAAGCAGAAATTAAATAATGTTATTTTCGTGTTTGCTGTGGATGGTGTTACGGCAGGTCACAGTTTAGCCCCCGTTAAATTCGTCACTACATCGCTGCCTCTGCTGCAGTCAGTTAAGAACAATAGTCAACTGTGTGCTGAAAGAAAGACACCCGGGGAGAGAGCGCACGCACATGGAGAGGGATACACTGAGCATAAAAGAGAGCCAGAGCAAACAGATGGAAGTGACACAGTGATAAATAGGTGAGAGCAAAGGATAAAAGAGAGGAATCACAGCTTGTGTGTGTATGTGACTTTTTTCTGAAATGGTAAATATTGTAATATTCCTTTCTGAGACAGAATATCCCCATGATTGAGATATGATAGATTCAGAACTTGTCTGCAAGGCCATTTATTTCGGATGTCTAAAGGAAGCCTGATCCATCCTGCCGTGACCCAGTGTGTAGTTAAACGTGTATTAAGCGTGTGTGTGTGTGTGTGTGTGTGTGTGTGTGTGTGTGTGTGTGTGTGTGTGTGTGTGTGTGTGTGTGTGCGTGCGTGCGTGCATATGTCAGCGGGAGACCTTTTGTCTGAGCAGCTTGCTGCGGACTCTGCCCCATAGCCTGGCCCCGGTGTTGGTGTGCCTCTTGAGCACAGGGGTCTGTGGCTGGCTGGACAGATTGTGCAGGTTCTGGTCCACGCAGCAGTGCTGCTCCAAACGCTCGCACACTGAGTTCAAGTTGACATCCGACACTAGAATCTCCGTCATCCCAAAGCCTTTGAATGTCTCTTCCACCAAAACACAGGTGGAGGGAGTGCGCCGCTTACAACAAGGAGAAGGGGAGGATGGATCCGTGTGTAACCTCTCTGCCGATGACCGGACCAGGTGCTGGAGAACCGCTCCGGGAACTCACCAGCACAAAAAGAAAAAGCTGATGCTTAGATATTCACTTCAAAAAAGGATAAAGTGTGATGACATGGAGGAGAACAAGATGCTGCCATGGTCTCCTTGATAAGCCTGATAATAATTCCTCTGCGAGCTCATTCCACAGTCAGCTGCCAACAACTCGCTGTGCAATCTGACTTCCACAACGGCAAACACAGATACAGAGCGCTAGAGCGAGGCAGAGAGAGAGAGAGAGAGAGAGAGAGAGAGAGAGAGAGAGAGAGTGAGAGAGAAGAGGGAGGGAGATGGGGGAGTGAATGAGCTCCTGTTGTCACTGAGCAGCCTTGCTTCTCCAGATGTTGATGGACACACCTCCAAAGACCGGGGGAGGGAGCAATAAACATTCAATGAGAAACGAGAAGCAGAGGAAAGAGAGGGAGAGTGAAGGAGAGAACGAGGGAGGGAGGGAGGGAGTGACTGCTAAATGCTGCACTATGTTTTGTTCAGTGCTTTGACCCCTTGTCAACCTCTCCCAGAGCTGGTCAGCACACTCAGGAAGTTGAAGAGAGGAATGTAATTAAGAGAAAGAGGTGAAACTTCACAGTGACCAGGTAATGAATACTAAATATTTGTGGATAAAATGTCTGACACAGTGGAGAACATCATCTTACTAGAAAAGCGTCAAAAGCTTGTACATTGTCAGATGTCAGAGCCCCATTTTTTTCCTCCTCTTTCCATCAACTTCCTCCTCCTCTCTGTCTGAGTGCTTGTTACTGTGCCTTTTTGTGCAGATGACTTCTCCTCACCACGCTCCTACAGTTTCTCTGATTTCCGCATGCACGCTCGCACGCACATCCTGGGAGACACGCAGAGCGAATCACCATCTTTATTCAACAGGACAGCTGAAGCTGGCTTCTCTTAAAAAGCATATTCCTCTGTATAATGGATCGATAGGGGCAGGGGAATGTGTGTATGCCTGTCAAACTCCATCTCCATCCGCTGTGTCCCATCCTATTTGAATTAAAGGGGAAAACATACTCTGCTGGGGAAAGGTTACAGACACCAGGCTGCATTTTAAAACCCCCAAACCACCACGACAGACAGTCTGCTGGGCTGAATGGCGAGTCGGTGTCTACTGGTAGGTAGACTGATGCTTGCTGATTGTACAGTGATTCATAGAGGGATTCAGATAAGAAGCGAGGAGCATGTTACACAATCCCCTTGATCCACTGAAATGGTGGGACACAGCTGTGTTTACTAGGACGGCATGCATAAACATCCAAAATAAACCAATTTTCTGCAAAATATCCTTCTCTGCTAGCGGTGTCAACCTCAACTATTTATTTAATCAAAAGGAGTAATGACCAAGGAAACATTTTCAATACTAACAGGACTAAATATATTGATTATTGATATTCTAGATAAGCATTTAATGATTTGTCTGTTCCGGCACGGAAAAACAAAGAAATGTAAGACAATTTATTCAGCGGTAATGTTTAAGTCCATGTAGCCTCTGAACACACCTCAACAAACCAGTGTCCATACCCTTGTTTCCATCTGATTGCCAAGCGAATTATTAGCGAACTTTAAAATGTTGCAAATAAGAAAATGTGAACACAGGCAATAGTGCCACTACACACCTTGTGCCCATATCCCGAACCTTCCCCCATCCAATGGATACCGGGACTATAGCCATGTGAGTTACATGTTCGCAAGGTTACAACTTATTCGGCAAAGCAGTTTCCATCTCCCATTTTGCGCATTAACTCTCTTTCGAAAAAGGCAAAAACCATCTCAAGAGAGCGTAAAAACTTTTTTGCTAATTTAAAATGTTTTCGAATTTTGGCATTTCCATCAACATTTTCTTTTTTAAAGATTATTTTTGTTGGAAAAAAAAAAAAAAAAAAAAAAAAAAAAAAAAAAGATATTAAAAAAAAAAAAAAAAAACGCACATAGGGCACCAGGCTAGACCCGAACCCGCACCGCTGCAGGACCCAGCCAACATGGGGCGAACACTCCCACTGGGCGAGCCAGAGGCCGCTCCACCATCAACATTTTCTAATGCGATACTTCAAAATGTGAATAAAAATACGTTGATGGAAACAAGGTTATTGTGTTATCACCAGGCGCCTCAGATAGCCACAGACAGTATGACATCATGGTGTAAGAACATGTACGTAGGTTAGTGTGTGTTCTGTGGTGAAGATAAAACCAACAACAGATAGGAAGGGTGAGCATGACCTGACTTTGTGACCAACAACGTAGGAGGAGTTAGTATGGAAGAGACCTCAGCCAACCCTCGCCACAGAGTTTTTTTTTTATGTAACTATGAGACGTATACACACTCCATGCGTCACAACTTGGAAAGAATGTCTGGGAAAACCATGTTTTGGAAATGGGAGGGAAAAAGAACCCAAGGGGATATTTTTGGGTAAGATGAGAGAGAAGGGGAAAACAGAAATAGATGTGTATATTTTAACTGTGTATATGTCAACTGTTAAATAGCCTATGTGTTTAAAACATTTTGTATAAAGACAGTTCTGCTACCACGTTTCAAAAACGATAAGCAGAACAAAAAAAAACAAAAGAATCGTAATCACTCTATTCTCGGTGTCCAAAACTGGGAGCTCCAGAGTCAAAGACGTGAAAGCCACAATGCCTTAAAAGGGTACTGCAGCAATTTAGTATTGAACATACATTAAGTCACAAAAGACGCAGTGAAAAAAGAATGGGTAAAATTAAAGGCAGTATGAGTATGTACAGTATGTCCTAGTATGAGTGAGGTTCCGATAACGCTGGATCCTACAGTTCACATCATGCAATCGTTTCCCCCAGCCATGTGTACCCCTGATTCTAACATTGCTCTGAACATGCATGCAGGTTTTCTGGTTGTTGGCTTTAACTGTCAAGAAAGATTAAAAGTCAAAAGATACTGACAGCAGTGCAACCCCCCCCCACACTACAAAAGATCATCAGCAAACCCTCTTTTCCTCACATCCAGGAGAGTGCCATGTTACCGTCTCCACTTTCTTCTTTGTTTTCCTTTATGCATACTCGTCAGATTTTTTTTTTATATCCACAATCATGTGATTGATCATTTTGCGCAACCAGGTAAGACGTTTGATTCACCCACAGAGCACAGTTACTCTTTAGAGCAGCAGCAGCAGCAGCGTTGAGGTGTCTATACTACCGGGTCAAACAGAGGTCCAACACTTCACAACACATCAAAATCATGGAGTGAACACACATGTACGTATGCACTCCCGCAGCTGCAGGAACACAAACACATACTGTACATTCATATATCCCCGTGCTCCACTCTAGCATGGGATATAGTCTAGTGTTAGCTCATGCACTATTTACGGCATTAAAAATATGCCTACATACTGTACATGCAGACATGTTAACCCAGAAGCTAACTGCAGCGCACATTAAGTCCCAGCAGTTCTACACTGGCTGCAAACTGATTGCCAAAACCCAAATTTACTCCATACGTGACATTTAAGTAAGTAAATTAGTAAAATAATTAGTAAAATAATAACAGGATAGCGATGCGCCAGGATAATATTTGTCTAAATGTTGATGGAGGCAAACTATTTCAGCTCTCTGGTTTAGTCAGTTGGATGGGTTTTGCATTGCGTAAGAAGATCGGAACAATGGGCCCTTCTTTATCAAGAAATCCCCCGCATAGATACAAATCTACTGCAGGATGAACTGTGTGGGGCCTTGAGCTTGGGAGACATAGGGATGATAAAAAAAGAAAGAAAGAAAAGATGTGGAGTCCAACAGGATGATGAGATTAAGAGTTCTTGTGGGAATTGGAAGACAACATAAAAGAAAATAAGAGTAATTATAAAGAGTAATTAGTAAAAGTGGTAATCCTTGAGATGTTTTTTTGGTGCCAGGTTTGAACGCTATTATGGTGCGTTCTTTTTGTCCACCGAAGTCGTTTTACGAGTTGTTTTCCGGAGTTACGACCCGGAAGTTGCAAAAAGAACGCCCCCGAGGTCGTATTTACGACTCGTCAAGTCGTCTGAACTCAGAGGACCCCGAGCTCACTTTCAAAGATGGCTACGTCGTGCATCACACGTAGTAAACATTGTGGTTATCTACAATTTTAAGTACTTTTGTCTTTGTTGTAACCAAATGAAGAAGTCGTACACATAGCGCTGTATACTGCTACCTATAGGCATGTCGCTACAGTCTTATTAGGAGTTAAATACCGCCTGATTAGTTATTTTGTAGCTTGTGCAGCTGAGACGCTCGGTTGCTATATGACAACAATGGCTTTAAGCCGAGCCTTGAGCAGAAAGCGGAGCAGTAGCCTAACGTTAACGTTAATCAAAACGTAATTTTCATGCATCAAACTGTGAAATATAGTTGTGTAATATGTCAATAACTGGGTGAATAGAATCCTAAATGTTACAAAAATCCATCTTTTCTCCAACTCGTAGTATTGTGTGACAAAAAGAACGCAACAACCCGCGGTAACTCGTTTTCCGACATGGATGTGACGTCACACTCGAGCTACTAGTTGCGATTACAAGACAAAAAGAACGCACCATTACTATACTATTTCTTTTATGTCTTTCGACACTGTGGGTCATACCAATTATCCAATTCTTCTTTTATTTTATTTTATTTTAACAGAAGAAAAATATTGGCAATATTTATGAAATTGTAAAACGTTTCAGGGAAATCAATCACTATTGTGTTGTTGGTCAGAAAAATAGACTTGTAAAAAAATGTAGTTGATTTTCACTTCAGATAAAATCATTTGATTATGACATTAAAAAAGGTGAGAGAGCAGATGGTTCAGCCCTGAGTGCCTATGCTCTGACATCAGGACCAATCCTGGCTCTTAATTATAGATGTGCTGGGTGACACAGCCCCTCGTAAAGCCGCTCCATATGACCAGACAAGAGGGGGGGAAGGGAGTGTTGAACTAGGGCCTGGTTTCCACTCCAAACTCCACATGGGACTGCGGCCGCTAACTGACAAGCACCGTGATTCTGATGATTCTGCGATTCTCCGGCCTTCATTCCTGCAGGCTTCAGCACTGCTCTGCCAATTACAGAGACCTCCAAAAGCCAGAGATAAATGAATGATCAATCTAACGGCTACGGCGCTCTAACATGAATATGGAGAAGCTCTCAGAATCTATGCCTGGCTGATGAACATGGGAGGGTTCAGACACTGCAGTCAGTCTTGTTTTTTAGTGTGTTTGTCATGTAACAAGCCCCAGTGACTGTATGGAACATTGTACAGCTGCTGAAACATCTGCCTGTAAATGTTTTGTAGTTAACCTTCACTGTTGTCTCCCTTTGTAGGAAACGAAGCTTGTGTGTGACACTAAGCAGTCCACAATGGTTTTGTTTTTTTCATGTCATAAGCAATTTAGCTTGAAAATCCATCCTGAGTTAAAGTTTTAATGTTTGACGTTAACAAGATCTTGTGAACGACAACTCCAGATTTTCCAACAGAAAGCTGTGCAGTGCCCCCCCCCTCACAGCAAGAAGGTCCTGGGCTTAAATCCAGCTCCCAGCTGGGGTCTTAGTGTGTGTGTGTGTGCATATTCTGTCCTGCCTGACTTGTAGAAATGTATGGATGGCTGGTATATTAGATTGTTAAATTTATATTTTGGGATTTTCTTTTTTTTTCTTCTTTTTTTTTAAAACTAAATAATTGTAATTTAGTGAAGAGTCCAGGAACTCAATGCACCCAGAGAAAAAACTAAAAGCTTGTCATTTTGGTTTTACATTTCGTGTTCAGATTGATGAGTGAGTTTTAGAGGCGCTGTTAGGTGGATTTTGGACAGACCAGACTAGCAGTTTCCTGCTGTTCTAGTATTTATGCCTAGCTAAGCTAATTGACTCCTGACTCTAGCTCCATACTTAACCCACAGACATGAGAGTGGTATTGATCTTCTCATCTACACTGCAAAAACGTGAATAAATGTAATTCCTAAAATGTTGAACTATTCCTTTAATACAGAACATTGTTTACATAGCTGGCTGAAACTGCTTTAAACTCAAAAGAGCATTTCTGAGTGTATGGTTATGTATTTTAAGGTTATATCTTAAATTTTTTAAATATTTTTTTGTCACATTTAAGGAGGCCCAGCCCATCTTTTAGCATTTCTATCAAAGCCAGTATAGTCTGTGTGTACATTCATATTGTAACATTCTTACTGTAAATACCTGTGAAGCAGCTACAGGGACAAAGGTGATCATTTGGAACGACCTACGGCTTATTTGAGTTACTGATCAAAAATGACAAAGTGCTGTGTTTTTATCATGTTCGTCTCTCTGAGGCCTGCGTCTGGCTGACGTGACCGGCTGGGTGACATCGATAGCCGCAAGCTGTGGTGGTGAGAGCGGATAATTCAATCCGATTTGATTCGAATGGTCTCCATAAGTATGTTTACTGGATGACCCACTCCACCTCTTTGATCTTTCCTGCTGCCTTCAGTGGAGCTTAGGAAAGAGGAAGGCAAAATAGGGTGAAAAAGGAGGTGTGTGTGTGTGTGTGTGTGTGTGTGTGTGGTACAGTGGGAGTGCTAAAATGGGAGTGCAGAGGCGGGAGGGGGTTTGGCAGGGTGGGAAATCACAGCCTTTAGGGTGCTCCGCAGATTATTCCTACTTCTCTTTCATGTGAGCCGTTGGGGGGCATCTTCCTCAGATTAACCGCTCCATCACTTATTAAGCACTTTCGAAACAAAAGTGGTGATGGAGAGCGAGGGACGGGGGAAGGAGGAGGAGAAGGTTTCTTTAGCGTGTAGCTCGTGTCTGTTGTTGGGTGTGGTCAGGATGAGAAGAGGAGTATGTGTGTGTCCTCTCAGAGACAGTGAGTGGAAACACAAAGAGTATTCAGGATATAAAAAGATGTGAATAGACCCAGCTAATGTAAGCCTTCACATTTTCTTAGTGGTAGATTAAGCCCCAAATCAGCAGAAAATCGTTTTATAACTGGTGTTCCCTTCACTTTATATATTTTTGAGTCTGATCAGGAAATCTGGATGCAGGTGAGGACAGAGAGAGAACTGGAAAGATAAACGGAGCGAAAGGAAACAAAGCACAAGAACAGATGGAGGAGCAGAGTGATGCAAGAGCAAATGGTAAAGCAGTAACGCTGCAGGTTCTGCATGACAAACAATAAGGTCACACTCTGTATACATTCTGTTCTTCACATTTTATTCCATAGAGTGATTCATGTTCTTCCACCTAATTGGTTGTAATAGCTAATTTTATATGTTTATCGGTCCCCTCTTGATTTATTCTAATTTCTATTGTCATTATTCTTCATTGTGATTTGATTGATTATCATTTAAGTCATGTTCCCACAGAGAGGAGCGACACAGCTGATGCTGTATGTGTACCTCCTTGGCTCCTTGGCTCAGTGTTTTCAGACAAACAACAGAACCTCCTTGGTGGAGGTAATTACAGCTAAACAACACCGCAAACTATCTTTAATTACAACTGATCCACCGATCCCTGGCAAACATTACAGCATAAAATCTGAGTTGAGCTAAAACTTGAGTTTGCTTTAAATAAACACTCATGACTCAAAATAAAATTGATGAGGCAGGAAGCAAATTTGCATTTTTTTTTTTTTTAAACCCCAAGTGGTGGTGCAAAAGAACTTTTGGAATTTTTCAAAAGTTTAGATTTCATTACTCATAAAGTACCACTGCATCCATAAACCGCATAATCCTGAGTGTCTGGGTCTATTTTTTTTTTCCTTAGCTGCAAGGAGAAGAGGAGATTGCGATAACAAAATCTTTCCGTAGCAGGTTTAGCCATCGTTGCGTGTCCAGGTTTTTCTGGCTAGAGCACACGCTTGCTGTATTTTGCTTTAGGTTGGTTAAGTCATGTGCACAGACAACATTTTCAGTTGCAGTCATACCTGGCATCCGTTTTAATCTGTGTAAATAGGTCAAAGGTAAGAAGTAAGTATGGGGGAGGGGGGGGGGATGACACACTCTCCTCGGTTTCAGCAACAACTGTGTGGTGTAGACTGGAGTAGGGTGTGATTTCTTCACACGACCATCCTGTGGATGTGAACCCATTATGCTGAAGTTGTGATCTTGGTGTTGTGCCCTTTGCTTTACTGGGACAAGGCAGTGTTACATCTGAACAGTGTGACCCAGATCTAGTGGTGAAGAGACTGCAGCCTCACAGGACGACACTGCTGCAGATCTGCTTGAATAATTCACTCTAAAAGTGTAAACCCATGGCTGACTGGCCAGTCACCTGGAAGATTACACGGGCAGGGAAAAGGAAAAGGAAGAGGGGAGACGAGGTGATAGGATGATCTTGAATGACATGAGGTGAGATGATGAACGTGTTATGCAACTGGGAGTTGATTTGGAGTAGGGAAACACAATATAATCATTTTTTATCGTCATCGTCAATATGAACTGGCGCAATAAACACACCGTGAAAGGCTGCGACATATCGCGAAAGACACTTTTTGTGTTTTGTTTGTGTCAGTTGAAAGAGAATATCAGTAGAAACTGCACTTTAAAATGTAACGGTTATTCTTTTTTTAGTGCTGCATTTGATATTCAATTTAAAGTTCAATTTGTTCAATGAAATAATGTTGGAACCGAGTAACCTTTAATATCTGTTTAGTTATCGCAAGTTACATTGTTATCGCGATAGCGTTATCGCATGTTTTTCCTCTAATCGTGCAACACTAATTTGGAGTATGACTGTCTAAATGTTAGGGAAGGCGGCACATGAGACAGTGTTTTACACAAGGACACTCAATTTAAACGGACACAGTCTTCCGAGATTAAACCAACTCAATGCTTTCCAGTTCTTAGAAGTGTGTTTATGATGTTGACATTGTTTCTAAGATCATGGTGAAGAGGTGCCTCCTCTTCACTGTGATCTTAAAAACAATGTTTGATTTGATGCTAAACAAGCAGCAGACTTTCACTTTGTCCTGGCTCATTGGAAACTAACAATAGCTATAAATGTTGTGATGCTGTACAATCGAGATTTGTTGCACAAATGTCTATGTCGTAGCATCTATCCCTATTCAAATAAACGTGAAATGAAAAATGAAAGAAATGAGCAAACAAAAAACCCCAAACATTAACTGGAGTTGTCAAAAAGTCCAGCACATAACCTCACTGTAGAACCATTTTAGAGGTGGCTAGTAGGCAGACTGTGTTACCTTAGGCCCGAGCCAGGCTAGATGTTTTACCCTGCCTCCAGTCCTTATGCTAAGCTAAGCTAACTGGCTGTAGCTTTATATTCAGTGTACAAACATGAAAATGGGGTCGATCAAACTCTCTGCAGGAAAATTCTTAAAATGTTGCATTATTCCTTTGAGCAGTTATGAAAACAAAATAACACACTGCATGGCCTACAATTTCTTAAAATTATTATCAGCATATAAATGTGACCGAGATGGTGTATTCCCTCAACAGTGGGCAAACAACTGAGAACACGCCTTAATGAGGGACATGAAATCCCAATCATCCAAAACAAATCTGTTTTGTAAGCTCTGGCATTTTCTTTGCCATCAAAACTGCATCAACTATTCAGTTAACTGATTCACAGCATTATCAAGATCCCTCGCAGCCCCCTTTTCTTTAGTAAAAATGTAAATAAAATTAGTGTGGGGTCAAAACCTTATTAGCAGGCGAAGAAGCCATCAACTTGAAAGTGAAAAATCAATTAGTTAATCAATGGAGACACTACCTGCTTCAGCTCCTGACAAGTACAATGCTGATTGGGTTGTTATGATGACCCATCTCTGTTTAACAGTGTTAGCAGCCAGCCCAGCAAACCACCCCAGGCTTGTAAGGACTATCTGTGGCTAAATGTTTTCTCTCGGATGTATCGCTCTCTGTCACTAAGTCCCTTCTTTTCTTTTTTCTACTTCAATCCCCTATCTTTCTTCTTCCAATTCACAGGTAAAGAAGACGGCTTAGAAACAAAACAAGAGTGTTTTTTCCACTAATGATCGATAGCAAGCAGCCAATGGCAGGATCAGTGAGGCTGGATCACGCTGGCTTCTATCTAACCAGCGCTGACCTGCTTCCTTCACGCTGGCTGAGTGAAACGCTGTCACTGCGGAGAAGATACAAGCAGGCAGAGATGCAATCAACCCAAACAACTCCTCTGCAGCTTCTGGAACACACACACACACACACACACACACACACACACACACACACACACACACACACACACACACACACACACACACACACACACACACACACACACACACACACACACACACACACACACACGGCTATTATACAACACACATTGCATAATTCAGACAATTTGTGACTCTGTGAGATAGACTTCTGAGGTGCCCTCCCTCATATCCACCCACTCAGCTCTTTGAAAGCAGGACCAGCAGAGGGAACAGGTACAACACATTTCATGATTCTGCCAGAGACGTAAAAAAAAACAAAAACATTGCTCGGATGGATTCAGCACGACACGCTGGTTATGCAACAGGCTGCTTCAAGCGAAGCAATGCACATTGAGCAGTCGTCATCTGAGAAACACTCAAAAAGAATACACTGTTTTTCTGCAAGGTTAAACTGGTACATTTCACTGGTTAAAGGTATAATACTGTAAGTAACTTCAACGCATTAACAAGTCAAAAAATCTACTCCCTAGGTTATATAATTTTTGTTGAGTTGTGTTCTTACATTGTACCAAATGTTTCCAACAATGGTCAAACCCAACGTAACTGTCCGCTTCCATTTGGTCGTCTGTCAACAGCGTCATATCCCCTTAGTTTGCACAGGCGTCAGCATTGTGGTTGTCTGCAAGAAGCTGTCATAAATGACTTTAAATCCAGTTTTAAGCCACATTATCGTCAGCTCGGCTTGCAGCCCCTCACGGATGTCCTAAACAGCGTCAGAGAAACACAGATTTTTAACGTTAAACTGCTTTATTTAGTGTTTTTACCAGTTTAAAAGACCTGGTCCATTTGTTTTGGAGAGGAGGATGACTCACCTACCCGTAAAACCCTCCTGAACGATAAACACTAATTTGAATCCTAACCGGGACAAACTAACTGCAATGACGGTGAAGATAACCCTCCCTAATTCCCACGCTACTTCACAACGTCACCAAACTCCGTCTTTTGTTATTGTTTTGATTGAGGCAGATATTTACATATTGTGCATTTTAGTCATAGTGGATTATTTTGGAGTGGCTCATTTCAAAGTGTGCCTTATTCAAGTGTTGAATACCATAAGCAAACTTATGAGAGAGCGCATACATTGCTGACATTAGAAAAAACATTTTGATCAGTACGTGTCACTTGATTTTGTTTAAAAAGTCAAGTGCTGAGCTAGGATTAACATTCCTTAATGTGTGAGAAAGGCAGACGATCAAGTTGATATGCTTTGATCCCTGACATGATCCGCAGCACCAGAGCTGGACTGGGTGAGACCATCAACACTATGATAAGCACACTGGCAATGACTTCATCTTTTACACAGCTGACAAGTTTAAAACATCCCCGTAGGGAGTCAGGAGGGACTTTAGAAACATTTCCTTCACATGAAAACAATGACATCATCGTTAGCCTCAACTGTGGGGGAAAAAGGGGCCAATACCGAGGTCCCAGGTCAGGATTCAAGAAGCTTATAGAAGGTTCTTTGTTTTTACGGCTGTGAAAGGGTTAAACAATACGTAGAATCCACCATATAACCATTATCGTTATATGTTTACATCCTTTCACCTCATTACAGCGTATGTATATCTGCCAAGAGGAATGTTATGTTTCATTAGTGAATGGTAAACTCCTGTCAGGGTGGCCAGCTGTCAGTGGCACGTTTGTAAAGCAAACTGGGAAGGAAGTGAAATATCAATTAAGACTGTGAAAACACTCCCACAAAACCTGATCTAATACAGCTTCAGTTTTGGACCGAAATAAATTAGATAAGAGCCTGTGCGATTGGTACACCAGCCCAGAGTTCATGCGGTCTGCACAGTCCGAACAGGAAACGGGCAGGCTCCCTCCCTCGCCCTGGGACAGGAAGTCATAAAGCAGGATCAAACGCCTGGCACTGCTCACAGTCCTGCCATATGAACAGCATAATTTAATGGGAAGCCATAGCCTTTGCAACAACCAAAGTTATGAAAAAAGCTGGGGGTTTGCAGAGCATAGATTCTGTACTTGAAGCTAAAAAAAACAACAATCAATGGTCAAAACTCATCTCAGTATTACACTCCCTGAATGCATTTGCATTAAACATGGAGAGGTCTTGTACCACTCTGTTAAGTGGAGTGGAAGGAATATGGAAAGGTCATCAGGACTAGCTAAAATGTTGAATAGAGGGAAAACAAACACGCAAGCACGCAGGTTTGCGCCATGACCTGAAACTACTGACACAAGCCATTTTATAAGAGAAGACAGTAAAACAGCCAAAAACCCATATAGTAGTACAAAATCCATACAGTTTTTATATGTATACTATAGTACTTATTAAGTAAGTACAAGTCAAGTATTTAACCAGCAATCATTCAAAATGAATTACTTTTTAGCAAGGAAAACCATTGAGCTATCAGACTAAAACCTTATAAACCTCTGCTCTCAGCTGTCGTGCACATACTGGATGTTGCGGTTTATTTGCGTCTGACCCACTGCACCCCTATGTTCGGATATAAATCTGGACATCATAAACCACAGCATAGCCACTGTACATCAACTTGTGCTTACATTGGGGTTAAAAGGCCACAGTTCATATACGGCTACAGGCTAAAAGCACTATTTTAGGGACATAACATTCACTTCAAATCTTCCTACAAGCCTGGGAAGCGTACTATTAATAAGTGTATTTCCCTCTGCCAGCAGTTTTCATGTCCACTCATTTTTCTCTCTGTCTAGCGGGCAAATTCACTGTGTGTTTGTGGCTGGGGGCTTTCTCTCTTGACTCACCCATGAATACTGTTAGATCACCACAGGAGCCGAGCAGATGCCTCTGCAACACTCAACAAACAACATGCAAAAACTGCACGCAGAAACCCAAAAATAACAGCTGCAGTACCTCAAGCTACTGATTAAGAGTCGGCTACTGTTTCATCTGCATGTGGTGTAGAGGAAACACAAGCTAAACACAAACTAAAGGTTTGTGGAATTGACTAGCTTACTAATTCTCATCTTCATCAAAATGTCTCATTAGAAAGGCACTCTTCCTTCACTAATTTGCAATCAGCAGAAGAACTGTATACCTCCACGAGTATGAGAGTTACTGGGGCTTTAGGAGCCAGGCAATGTGTGTAAAGACAGAGCTGACAGCTTACTGAGGCATACACACACATATAGATGTATAGGTACTTCAACTAAGACTGTGGGGCTCAAGGACTAGGAGCACCCTAGGAATGAGTACACAGACACACATACACCCATAGCTCTTGGCAGACAGCAGGGGTGGAGCTCATCTTAAAAAAATTATTGGAATTTTCAACAGGGATGTCAATGAGCAAAAAAATTGAAGCGTGCCTGGAAAATACAGACAGACAATATCAAAACCTCTTATGATCATGATGGTCAAACCATTTGTTGTTTGTCTGCTGTTTCTCCCATCTTGTTGGGAACAACCACTTACCTCTGTCTAAACATCATTAGATCTAATTTCTAAACCACTTCCGCGGATACAAAATGTTATCACTGGATCGTGGATGTTTTACAAAGATCATCCTGAAGTTGTACAACGGAAAACCAGGATTGTCAGTAATCCTTCTGACACACTATACTGCCAGATTCTTATGGACGCTTCTGGGGAAAAAGTTTAGAGTGAAACGCTACACAGTAGGCTGGCTGTAGGGGAGTGTGGTGAACAGGGAGATCACCCTGCAACACACATCACAATACTGAATTCCTACAAGCTTTACAGACACGGCTCGATAGCTCACCCTGACTTTCCATTCTCTACAAAGATCAACCGTGCTAAAACTCCGTTTACTTACGATAGTACAACGCACTTTGGATTAAAGCCGCAATTCAGCCCCCCCCCCAAAAAAGAAAGACAACATAATTGCACTTCCATTTATTCCTGTTGCCGACCGCTGCCCCACTGTCCTCCCCACCATATCTCCAATTTGGGGAAGAAACCAAACCTCAAACAGGCCCCACTGCAGATCAACAATCCTGCATAATGAGATGCAGACCCACGGTAAGCAAATACTTGCTCAATTTCAGACCCCAGCTATAGCCATGTGGAAAGCATCGAAGTTCCTGCACAACCATCACGTCTAAATAAAACAGCCGAGGAGAACATTTTAACAAAGTGGCATTTAAGTAAACGCTACAGCTTTAGAACTGTCAAACCCGATCACAACCCAGCATCCCAGAGCAAACGTCAGCTACAGATATCCATCACATCTTACTGCTGTAGGAACAGCTCTGGTCCCTCATCTGGCCACATTAAAGCCAGAACTGGCTCTCCATGCTGAGACACAGTGTGTTGCTGAAGCCCATTTACTTTAATATGGGCCAGAAGGCTGCCAACAACAACAAGAAGACAAGGGATGCAGAGAGGCAGAAAGAATTCTGGTCTCACTGGGCTATTGGGGAAAAAAAAAAAAGGCATTTGCATCTGGTGGTCACAGACTTGGTTCTGGCAGTGATGTGAAATCTGATTAAGAAGAAAGAAAAGAAGGCAGAGGAATACTGAAAGGTGTCTTTGTAGAGCTGTCCAACCAGTCAACCAAGTACGAAGGAAGACAGTGTGGAGGAGAGGGGTGGTAGGAATAGTTTGACACTTATGGGACATATGCTTATTCGCTTTCTTGCAGAGATAAAAAATAATTTAAATAAAAAAAATAAAAATTGTTTCCAGTCTCATAGCAGTCCAGCCAGCAGCTGGTTAGCGTAGCTTAACATCGGTTGGAAACGGGAAAGGAATGTTTAAAGTCAGACATTTTGTCAACCCAACCAACCGCCCTGACCACCTCCCTTCAGCAGATCACGTAGCTTTTTAATAATAACAACATCGATTGACTTCCGTCTTTGCTCCTGATGGACAAGAGTTCAAATCACTACAGCCATTAGAGCGCTTGAACGTAATTTAATGTGAGGAATTTATTATCTTATGCTTTTTAACCCAGGTTTAGCTCAGGTTTTCAATGCAATTTACATGATCCGATACTACTTTAGATGATGTTTTCTATGAATTTCATATCATAAAGATTTAATTACCAGCCTAAAACAAGGTAAACCTGGTAATAGATCAAGAGGAAAGAGCAGAAACAAAGGACGCATCTCCAGGCAGACAGGAATACACAGGACACTCATCCGTTGACCACCCAGGGATTTCACAAACCCTAGACGATCCATGGGTTGAGCCTCTCAGTGCGCTGGCAGACAGAGCCAAGCATGAAATGAGCTTTGCCCCTCAGAGAGTCAGACTGGGACCGTGATGAGAGGGATGAGGTGAATCTCTTTCCCCAATGTCATCAGTTGTCTATAAATCCACAGCTTGAGAGCAGCCAGGGAATGTGTGAATGTGAAGTTTATTTGTGAATTAGAAGAAAAGAGAACTGCCCTGCACCAAGGGAAAAAACCTGAATTAAAACGCAGGGTTTAATCAAATAAGAGTGATTTTTTTAATTTTGTTACCATTTGCTGGTCTGCTAGCAGTTGTCCCTTGCTATGAAAACTGATTAAGAACTTTAAACACAGCAGGGTTACAAAGACAGCAAGGGGTTGGGGTGTTAACAGAAAATCTACTTGTCATTATTAATGGCCACTTCTTGCTTCTCTCTGTGCACTTGTCTCCAACTGCAGAGCCTCTGCATTATTCTCTTCAAGTCTCAGGCTCCAAAGCTACTAAGCGGCTGAAACAATAAGAGAGGCACTGGGAAAGTTTTAGTAACACCCGAGTTAACTGATCCTGATCGGTGAAAACGGAAACTCAAGCTCTTATGGCCGGACTGAGAGGCTCTCATCACCTCTCACGCTTTTATTGAAGCGCAGACAGCATCGACAGCCTCTGTGTTCAAATATGACACTCTTTGTATCAGCTGACCCCCTCTCTCCTTCAGACTGTTTCCAATTATTTCTGAACCCTGACTCTTCCACAAGACAAAAAGGCGGTAGTTAATGCGTGGAGAGATTCACGGTTTCTCTCTGGAGAGCTTTTCATTTCTCAGGCGGTGATGAGCTCCTTTGTTCTCACTTTAACTCTCAGCATCACATAATTGGCCACCATCTGGGGCTCTCATTCCTATTCTCCTCCTCCTCCGCCTCTTTTTCTTCGGTGTCTCTCCACGTGTGCTGCATATGCATGTTGATGGTAGGAAATCATACATCTGTTGTTAATCCCTTACAGTTCCCTGAAACATTATGTAATGTCATAATGAGGAACAATTACAAAGCCTGTTGCCCTCGACGTCTCTGAGGTCCATTGGGGAGCAATGGGTTTGTATTTTGTGCTGGGGAAAAAAGAAAGAGAGAAAAGGGGGCAGAGACATATGAAGAAGGTCACACAGAGATCCTGTGGCCTTTAAATGTAGGCTTTTTAGTCTTGAGGCTTTATTCTTTCACTGGGTCCTTAGTCATCCAACAGCTACAGCAAAGCTTTCCTGCTTTGCTCTTCCTACACGGTTCACAGATCACATCTTTATCCTTGGCTGAATCAAAAGTCTGTCCAACGCCTCGACTTGTAGAGCAGCTGACATTTTCACCAGTTCTGGCATCCCTTTACTCATAACTGGTTACATTCAGAATTTAGTAAGATTTGGCTAATCACTTTCAAAGCTAAAATCTATAATGTTTTTCGGCCACGCCAACAGTACGGCTCTATAGATGGCAATGTGGGTCGGGCTGGTCCACCACTTTGGTCCAGAGTGAAATATCTCAACAACTATTTGATGAACTGCTATGGAATTTGTTTCAGACTTCATGGCTTGCTCAAGATACATTTTAATGACTTTGGTGTCCAATACTTTGGTTTATGATTTACTTGCCAAACAAATGTTATTACCATCCGCCTCATCTGTACTCTTTGTACGTATAGCGCATATATTTGTGATGGTCAGTCAGTCAATGCCATTTCACTCTGGTAGATATTAACAACATACACCACAAGTCTGGGCTAGAGTTAATCTCAGACTTTGAATTTTTCATTTACATTTTAAAGATCACGTAAGACATTGACAAACGTTGTTTATACTGAATTAGACTGGAATAGATCTCAGTCATTACTCAGGGATTTAAGTAATGATGGAGCTGACTACAGACTGAAAGCAGAACTTCAGGTCAAAGTGCAACCGACTTACTCACGATACAAATGTATTTAGGCTACTTGCTCTACATGATTAACATCATTCCACATGACGGCCTCATCAGACTGTAAGGTCAGGACAGTCCAACATACCAACATTTGGTTTTGCTGCTGTCCTCGTCATTTTCTATAAGAAGATGGCATTATAACAACACATTACAATTCCTCATTATTGCCTTTTCATCCCAGCCTACGAAATCCGATTCTGAGACAAACCCAACAACAGCATCAAGCTGGATGACAAATGTTGATCAAATGTGTACTGTTTTGTTTTCACACTAACACAAACTAGATTTGGCTGGTCAGGGGCTTTTCCTATTCTACTCACAGAGAGAAAAAAAACAGTGGGTATCGGCATGTTTGCATGATCTAAGAATGCTTACAGGAGTGCATGTAGTTATTTAGGGCATGCATATCCCAAGTGGCAGGGAGAGATTGTTTTAAGTGGGAACAAAGGCTGTCTAAGTGAGGGTTGTGACGGAGGAGCTTCTTTGTGGGAAGATAAAAATCCATCAAAACACTGCTATCAGCTCCACTGATCAAGGATCATCTGATGAGGAAGTCAGCTTAATTGGGACTCATCAATAAAAAAGCAGCATATGCTCAAACATGGAAAGACTATGAGGGATGAGCCTCATTAAAAAATATAGTGAAAAAAAACTAAAGGGAATATAAAGAATAAAATAAGCGCATTTATGAGGAAAAAAGCAATGAGGACTTTCTTTGTTGCTGCACAAAGGCACACTCCATCCATCTACAACCCCCACTCACACACACACACACACGCTTAGCCAGACAAAGGAGACACAAGCTAATAAACACCAGGTAATGTGTAGCAGACTGAAGTTATTGATATAATTTATAATGTATTAGCCCATCACCCGTGTGTGTGTGTGTGTGTGTGTGTGTGTGTGTATGTATGTGAGTCTGGTTTGTCCCCAGGGGATCTGAACACACACAGCAGAGTCCCATCTGTTAATATTGTTGACAGCTATGTGTGTGTGGCCGTAGGGGGTGTGTAGGGTGGAAACATGACAGATCACATCCATCATTGGAACACTTCATCATCACACTGTTCCTTTGCTCCATGTTAAAACAAACAAATGCTACATGAAATACCACCACCCTGCATGCCCTAGAGGCAAGACATTTTCAACTGAAAATACATAGAACAAATCTCTTGATCGAGTGCTGAGAGATTAGATCAGGGTTTGAGGCCTGCACTTTCTGCGCTGGCTAAGTGCCACTGGTCCACAAGCTTCACCACTAATTCTCTAGATGGCTAGCCTGCTATTAGCCCAAACAACGGCACTTTCACCAATAAACCCTTCACATAGCATGTAAATGTCAAACTTTGCATCTAATGCTTCATGTAGAGGAAAGCGCTTTGACTCTTAAGTGGGAATGAGAGTGCAGACAGATGCTCGCCCTCAAACTTTACAACCCCTCTGCACCCGTACTTTTACAGTAACTCCCTGTTAATGCGTGCACCCCTGTCCAGCTCCTTGGCTTCGATGAGGGAGCCAAGAGCTGCCAGGAACATCGCCCCTTCCTCTTTTCGCTCCTAATGCCCAACTTCTCTGGCTCCCATTATCTCCGGGAAGCCGTTCAAAATGATCAGGTTACTGCTTATCGAGGCTCTGTAACACTGCTGCGCTGGGAGGGGGTGTCTTGCAGTGGAGGGTGATTAAGGATGGTAGGGGGAGGGGTAAATATGGTGTTGTTTGAGGTTCAGGCAACCAAGCTAAGAGGGTTTTAAAGTATCATAAGTGCCTCCATGAGCTGTGAGTCACAGCCACTGCTGCTGCCCCAACTGCTGATCATGTCGATAAGCTGGCCAAACTACAATAACTAACTTCTGGATGTTTTTAAAACCCAGGCATGCCCCTGTCCCTTTCCCCCTCTTACTTTGATAACCTCTGCTCTCAGAAAATGACCTCAACGACGTAAATCAAGAGCCTTGAGGAACACCTTACTTACGGTGGAATCCCATTTTCTCTCTCTCACTTCCTTAACAGTGCGACAGACTAAAGGACTGAAGGTGCTGGGGGGTGTATGAAAGACAACACACTGTTCCGCTGATAAGACAAGAAATAAAAGCCCTAAGAGGTGAGCCCAGGGGATGGGGTACATGAGGGCCGGATTACCAGATGAAAGCGTTGCTGACACTGGGTGATATGATGCATTCCTGCTACACAAAGCACTGGGGCTGTTAACCTTAACAATTGCGTAACTGGTCCTCTAAAAAAACGAGTATCACAAGCTACAGCCAACACATGAGGGTCACTTGGGAGAACTCGCACAGCGCATGAGGCAGAGATTCAGTTCAGTTTGGTGTCCCTTTAAAGCAACTAGAGATGTATGAAGCATCACACTGGCAATGCAATATTATCAGAAATCAACAAAAAGAGTTTCTAATTAAAAAAACATCAGTCTCCTCATTGGAGCTTTTAAAATCTAGTACCAACATTTAATAGCAAAAATAATCAAAGTGTCCGATTCTAACGGAGGTCACACCATGTGTACAATAAGTGTGTTTAGTGAGAGGACAATCAATGCTCACAGAGGAAAAATATCAGTGACAACATGCCACAGAAATAACGCACTGGAGGCAGCACCTCTCTTTAACTGGCAACTGGGAGCTGATACTAATCAATTCTCCAAATCGCCTGCTCGGAGACCTTTAAGAATCCATTTGTGTTGCCAATTTGAGAGACAGGGAGAGACGCCACGACATTGTTGCCATTTAATGGAGGATTAGCAACGTGACCTCAGAGATCAGAGGTTATCTGCTCGGGGGACATCTGTTGGTTGAAGGGCTGGAAATAAACGGTGGTATCTTCGCCTCTGGACAAGCAACTCAATCAAGCTAACATGAGTGTGCTACGGTCGGCTTTCTCTAATGCTTTGCCCACCCTGTGTTTGTGTGTGTGCATTAAGGCATACCATTTAGCAAAAACGCGGCATCCAAAATCCTACAGGTTTCTTTGTCACTATCAAAATAAAAGCTCTGGCCCCAATCATAACATCGTCAGATGACAGAGGCGATCAACTTTCTCATCGGTAACAAAGTGAAGGAACAACAGTGGGTAAAAAACTGAAAACTTCCAGCCCAGTATGCCCATTTACGGTCAGTCAGTATTCCTCAAGTTTGTTAAATAAATCAGAGGGTCTCCAGAGAGGAAAGCAAAACACTGAAGGCTCCCTCTAAACTCAGCTTCACCAGGAAAAGCAAACAGCCCGACTCCAAGTGAAAGTCTCTTTAGGTATGCACTCTGGACTGTAGAGCAGACTCATGTCCCTCTGGCTAATTCTTTGTAAAAAAAATTACAATACTCACTGGCTGCCATATCCATATGACATGAGATATGTGTATGCGTAATGTGATGAAACATCAGTCCCACCATGTCTACTCCCAGACATACGTAAAAACTGTGCAGTCAGATGGACGACTCTTTACATCTTTAAGTGACAATAAACCAAAAATACAACCAGACGGAAATGAGAATTCAACTTTTTTTTCTCAAGTTTTTCTCAACAAAAAAAAGTGATGGTCCAGGGATTAAACGCCCTTGAATACAGCACCATTTGGCCATGATCTCGTAAGTGGATACAGCAATGTGCTGATTGCAATAAGACAGTCTGAAAGTCTTTGTCTTACTCTTATGCTCTAAGTTTAGTAACCATAGTTTCAGTAATTTGGGAGCTTTGAGGGATGTAAATAGGAAGAGCAATGTTGCTATGGAGCCAGTTTGTTCGCTGTGGGCTACAACTTGAGCCCCTCTTCTTTAGCCTATGGCAAATTGTCCGATTAGCTATTAGCAAATACCATTAGCAGTTACGTTGATACTGAAGAAAACTAAAAATGTTTTGGTTCATGGATTTATGCATTCAGAGCCTCAACACAGTATAGGAGGGCAACGATGAGATCGGCATTCATTTATGGAGTAGATCAATAATAGGCTGACTGTATATTGATTGATGGTGCCTTTCCACCACTACCCTAGACTATCAGTGCCTTTAATATCACTGATACTGTATCGGTTTCACCTGAAGCACATGTAGGGCTATAACTAATTATTGTTTTCATTATCGATGAATCTGTTGATTATTTTCTCAAAGTATTGGTTATTGTTTTGTCTGTAAAATGTCAAGAAAATTGTGAAAATGCAATTTATAATTTCCCACATTAACCAAAGGAAATGTCTTCAGATGTCCAACCAACAATCCAAAACACAGAGATATTCAGTTACCATCATATTATATGACAAAGAAAAGCATCAAAACTTCACATCTAAGAAGCTGAAACTAGCAAATATTTGGTGTTTTCGCTTTAAAAATAACTGAAACGATGATCTGACTATCAAAATAGAGTCTGGGACAGAACATGCCATTCTCTCTCTCCATTTCTATCCCCCGTTTCTATTTTCCTCTTCTCACAGGGAGCCAGATCACATGTGGTGTATTTATTTGGTTTTTTTGGCTGTTGTTGGCTGGAAGTAGATGTTCCCAGCAGCAGCGTTTGTCTCTCTGACTGGCAGCCGTACCAGAGAGGGTGGGCTTTACTGTCATTAAGATACAACGCTGAACCATTGATGAACCACTGTACCTTATGTGGAAAGATGACATAGACCCCTTTAACAAAGGAAAGGGAATGAAATAGTAAAATAAAAATTAGGGGTAAAACCACATTTTTAAATATATACTGTGACTGAATGAACTTTTTAAAAACAGGGCAAACTAACCAACTGACTAACTGTATAATTGTGAAAAGGTCCTTTTTCTGCATAACAATTACTTTACACATACATCCATGCAATTACTTTTTTAATCCTCTCATAGGTCGGCCAATCTTTTATCAGTCGGGTCGACAGTTTATGGGTCGCCTCCTGACCCAATTAACCCATTCACACAGGCCAGACCAGGTTTAATTATTTTCTACTACACTCGGAAGCAAAGATTGGCAGGTAACCATCCACAGAGCTTCATCATCTATGTACAGTAGGTGTCTACATTCATTATTTTAGAAACATTCAAGGTCCTTGTAAGAATAAATCTGATGCCACATTAAGATGCATGTGGATCTGATGCAGTTGAACAAGAAAAGTATGCCTGTGTGGTGCACACTCACTCTCATTTGCTCGTCAGACGGAATCAAGGCAACACTCAAGGACACAAATCATCAAACTGAATGAGAAAAGCATGGAAAGTGGTGGTGCTAAACAGGAAATGCTACAACAAATGTGTTTCAAAGACTGTTTGAAAGATGCCAAGCAGGAACTTAGGTCTGAGATGTATAAGATGTTTCTGAGATGCATCCTTTCTTTTAAAATGCAACGTTACGCGAACGTTTTAATGTTTGCTCCACTTTCTCTCCATGTTAGGAGATTTGTATTCCCAATGCAACTTGTCACTGATACCGCTTCAACCTGTGTCTACAAATGTTATTCTAAATGCAGCAACCACTAACAAATCTTGAAAAGTTTCAACTGATTTATATCTTCTGTTAAAGAATCAGAAGCAGGTTCAAAAATAACCTGCTACAAGCTCACCTCTCTGACACATGCGGACATTAACTGATGATAAGAGCTACTAAAACCCTCAGAGCCGACCCAAATTCATAAAGCGAAGCTCTGTCGACTGCAGAAGAGGAAGCGTTTGGGCTCAATTGCAGGGAAAATGACCAGACCAAATAGATTTTCCAAAGAAGTTCTGGAAAAATGGAAATATAACTCTATGCTTATGCATAAACAACAATGCAGAGTGGAGAGCAGCATTTTTGCCTTAATACCAAGAAACCACGTATTGCACTGTGTAGGCAGGATCTAGTTAACAAGACTGAAAAGGACTTTTATAGGAATATTTCTCACAACGAGACAGGGGAAACCCCTGCTTAAATAAACTCTCTTATAGACTATTAATCCAACCAGTGTCATTAAAGGCCACCAGGACAAAACCACTCCATTGTGCGTCGAGGCTAGACAGCCAATTAAAATGAGTCACATGTTGGGAAATGTCCCCATGAGGACACAAGACGTCTCTCTTTGTGTATGGGTTGTTGCTGTGATGGCCTGTCGGCAGCTGTCATCTTACCTGGACTTGGCCTTTTCCCATGATCTTGTCCACAATCTCGTTGTCGTCCTTGTTGAGCATGCTTTTGTCGTAACACTTCTCGTAGCACAGGATCCGCAGGTACTGGGAGCCCTCCAACTCAATCTCAAACTCCTGTTCAACCACACAGACAGAAAAGGAGAATTAAAGGTTTGCTATTACATAAGAGACATAAATGCAGCAATGTAGATTAAAAAGGAGGTGTCTTGGTGACTGACTTCGTTCCACTGTGGCTCTGTGGTGTCTCTGAAGGCACGGGTCTTGGCCTTGCTGACAAAGTATCCATACGAGTCCACTTCAAGGGTGCAGTATGGATCTGGGAGGAAACACAGAAGGTAGACAGATCCATCAAGGAGACTGACCACGGAATCAACATTTAGGTTTCTAGACTGCTTTGTCATTGTGACATGACTCGTGTGTAATTTTATGAGATATGATAACATGTACTGTGTAGTTACACACATACAGCTATTAAATAGTTATTACAGCCCTTAAAACTGAGTTTTACTGGGCAATGATGTCATTGTATAAGCATAATGTCTTTTCGTTAGAGGCGAACATGACTACAGGCCAATAAAATTTCTTATTAATTAGTTTCTCTGCACTTTAATCAGGTTTTCATATTGTGTAATACTCACATAGGGCTGCAACAATTACTTGAATTATCTTATGTTCTACCTATTATTTTCTCGATTAATCAATTAATCGTTCGGTCTAGAAAATGTCCACCAAGTTTCACAAAAATCGGACCAGAACATAATCTCCTTGGCGGAGGTAATAATAATATAAAAAGGTAAACACACATCTGAACAAATTTGTAACTAGAAATGTTTAAAAGAAGATTTTTTTTCACAATGACAGTGAGTGAACATCTAATTCTGGTATCAGATTTGTAATGTGCACTGAAAAGATAAAAGGATTACACTCCATCAAAGTGAAGAAAAAAAAAAAAGACCTTTAAATTGCCGATATGTTGTCAGCTGATAAACATTTATCTCCTGCCTGTGTACACACCATTCAGGACCAGGAGGCCCTCTTCCACTTTTCACATCCTCATGCCACACTCCCCAGGGATCAGCTCACACTCAATTCTTACACGGAGCAATTAAGTCTGTTAATGTGTTTCTTTAAATGCTGCTGTAGCGGTTCCGGCAGACCTCGCTGCCGCCTGTCTGTAAAGTGTCAATAGTACGTCCCGCAGCCCGGACCTGGTCCCTCGGGTTAACCTCCATCTGGCAGCATGATGGATGGATGTACTGCTCGACCTTTCACCAGGAGAGTCACCGAGATTGAGCGGGGGAGCCAGAGACAGAGCGGGGGCCGGCTGAATCTCATATACATATAAAACGCTTGCAGAACGACGGAGAATGTGTTTACACTGCAACATCAAAAAAACATCAGCCTGACCTGCGCTGTGGGCGTTGAAAGACACCAAGCACACCGCCTGGGTGAGCTCTGAGTCTGACTGACTGGAGCAAATATTCACATATGTGGCCATATAACTATACAGTATAATGGAATCTCATTCCATCTGGTTTCATTTCTTCTATTGTTTTTTTTTTTTTTCCCCCTCTCAGCATCCTGAAAGGCTCTGGCATAATTACTCCCAACGAGGAAGGGATTAGTGCTGCTGGTATGAGGGAGGTTCAGCGGAGGGGAATTCAGTGTGACCATCTGGGGGATATTTTTTTATTTTTATTTATTTTTTTAAATGAACCAGTTATCGTACGCTTCCGCTACACACTGAAGCGTAACAGCTCCAAGGCCGTCACCTCTGCTTTGACATCCGACATCCCAAAAAAATACACAAACTACTCGTCAGGGTCTGTTGCACCCAAGAGATGGGATGTCATTTTTGAAAGATCAAAAGTGATCCAGCTAGTTTACACTGAAGCACACAGACGCAATTCAGTTGGCACTTTTTTATGACTACAAAAACAACTGTTGGTTGTGTTCAATTTAGAGAAAAAAAAAAAGTGAGGGTATTTCTTTGAGACACTGCTGGGTTTTAAACTGCTCTTTTTCATCTAGTCCGCAGAGAAGAGTGTATTCATAGTCCTGAGCAGCTCCCACTTTCCTCTGAAAGTTGATTTCCTCTCCATCTGAAATGGCTTTATGTGCCCGGACCTAATAATTTAAACAGGCCACGGAGAGCATATATAGAGAGGTCTTTTTGTGTCCTCGCAGTGGATCCAAGAGGGCTTTGAGAAGTAGGGCAGACTAAAAGAGGCCTGGAACTCCATACGTTTTTTTTTTATTTTCCTGGCAGGTCACCATCAGGCTCAGAGTATGAGTGGGATAAATTGGTCAGCATGTGGTCTCTAACCCTAAATGCAGGGGGTTAATGAATACCATCCTCTTCCATCTCAATTAACTGAGAACTGTAGTGTGTGTTTTTATACAGGAGGCTGATCTTTGCCAGAGGCTGTGTTGAATGCTGGGTCAAACTGCGGGTTCACAGAATTAGGAGACAAGTGATAATCAGTTAAACTAATCAGTGTCTCCACAGCTACAAGTCCCAGCCTTCAGAGCAGCTCTCTGTCCGTATGTTTCGCTCCAAGGCTTCAGGAGGAAACATTCTTGTAAGAGAACAAAATAAGGAGGGGACAGGCATAATCGAATTGTTTTCATGGAATCCAGAAGGAGAAAACTAATAAACGCATGGCCAACAATGAATGCAGCCATGGCTGGATTTGATTATACACAAACATCACAAGAGTCATGAGAACATGTGAACACTCACAGCCGTGTTTTGCCTTTCATTTTATGGGAACAGTGGCGAGTGACGAAAACTTTGGTTTTGATTCAAGCCCAAAAAAAAGAAAAAAGAAAAAAAAACATTGTTAGCTTAAAAGGGAATCTGTTATATAACTTTTGTTTGTCTGGTAGCAACCACACTATTATTCCAATATTAGTTATATGTATAAAAAAAAAAAATAGTTATATATATATAAAATAGAAATGAAGTTGAAATCTCTTTTTGGGCCCTATCTTGCACTCAGCGCAATTCCCTTTGTAAACCGACGCATGTATCATTCCTATTTTGCACTCGACTCACAGCGGACTTTTCCCTCCACAGACGCACGTCGGTAAATTAGGGAATGTATTTGTGCTCCCGGGAGGGTTCAGCGAAAAGAGGAGGCGTGTTCCGGCGCAAGCGTTACGTGGTCCTATTTTGCAGTTTCAGAAAGCAATTCCGCCACTGACCAGGAAAAACCTGGTCTAAAGTCAGTGGCGCTAGTCTAAAGTCAGTAGCGCGTTATTCAGATGCTATTTTAGGGGCGCATGCTTGGCCATAATGTAGCGTGTGCACAACGCGCATACACTTCTCTCATCTACAGCAGTTCCCATTTTTGAAAACCATACATAATTACAAAAGAAAAATATTACTGAAAATGCGCTTCAGGTGTTTGGATAGGTCAGGAGGCACTTTACAGTACAGTCCTCAAAAAGTCCCAGCATTCTTTGTGGCTTGTTGTGTTTTACACAACATTTCCATGAATCATGGATGTGTTGATGACATAAATGAGGAAATATTAGAGAACTTAAGGAGACGTGATGTTGAACTACGGTGGGATTGGACACTCCGGCGGAATCTGGTGAATCTGGAGTAATGCGCGATGCGCTCCTGGTGGAGCGGGTGGACGGAGATGGAGTTGGGGGAGGAGGAAGGGGCGCAACAGGTGCAGGTGGTGCGTTTGGAGGCCCAAGCTCCATGGCTGCAGCAATCCTCTCCAGACTTGAGGAGATGCGCCCGAGAGGCCGCAGCAACATCGCCACTCGGCCAAGACGGGCATTTATTGCTTTGCCGCATCCCGGACAGCTCCCGCTGGCGTGCGCCAGGCAAATCCGCCGTCATAATAGCAATCCGCCATGGAACAAGCGCGCCTGCTCTTAAAGGGAATGTGAGATGACGCTCTGATTGGTTATTTTCACGTTACGCCCAAACCACACCTAGCTACTTCAGACCAACCCATTTAAGGTTTGCATCGGGCGCAAGAGTCATTTATCCCGCTGGTATAATAGCAACAGCCCCAGAGATCCGCCCACAAAGCTACTTGCGTTTGGCGTTTCATACTTGCGTTTCAGATCGTTAAAATAGGGCCCTAGGTGTTGGACAAGCTCCTGCAACGAACTGCAGATTACTGTAGCTGTGCTCACTTAAAATGGCTTTGGCACACTCTTTGTATGTAGCAAGGGAAACTGCAGTTCCACAGCAGCTGTTGAATACATGTAGGGGGAACAATGCAGTGTCACTTGTTGACACTCAGATATACTCAAAAATAAACCAAGAATAAAAATGAACATGTTTTGCACCTCTCTACTAGGTCATGTTTTCCATTGATTTTTTTTTTTTTATTCTAATAAGTTTTTGGGAGATGCTCGACTCACAGCTCCTTCCTCTGTGACCCAGTTTGACTACTTTGCCCTGGGCTGAATTTAAAGCCCTTCCCCACTGGGGAGAGATCGTTGTGACATAAATAACACAGTTCCAATGAGATATTCTGGTACATGCTTATGTGATTTTTCAATCAAACAAACAACAAAAATAGGCCATTAATGATTACAGGTCTACCGTATCTGAATAATGACGGCTATTTCAAGTCATTACACATTTATATTCTGATATAATAATAATTACCACATGCATCAACAGAACATGCACACAGCGCACACACACACACACACACACACACACACGCGCACACACACACGCACACACGCACACGCACACACACACAATTATGCAAAGAAACAGCAAATTGCTTTAGCATGTCTAAAGCAGAGACAGTGAAGAAGACAACGAAGCAACTAAAGCCACATCAAACTTCAAACACACACAGCCTGAATTACACAACAACATGACCGCACAACAGCTACATAAAAAGGCAAATTTGATCCCACCATTAAGCTACAGCTGGATGAAAAGGGTGTAATTTCAGTCATTTGTGGTATTGGAGGGAATTAAACACAGTGTTTTGAACACAACGTCTCCCATCAACTCTATGATCACCGGGCTGTTTTCAAAACATGTTTATGACAAAAATGTGAAATTCTGCCAGCGCTGGACAAGTTTCATAATCAGGACTCAGGGATATAAAAAAGAAATACTACAAACGTCCATCTATCTCTGAAAGGGGTAAAATCAACACATTGCGGATACAACTGTAACCTGCAATGCCATTACAGTAGAAGTCAGGTATTTCAATGCAAAATGTTCATAGGTCACCGATGAACAGATATTTGTCAAAATGTGGTGTTTGATCTTGATATGTCACACCACCAGAGTAGCCCTTAACTACATCCAACAACACATCGTCTACTACCCACAACCTTGATGGCTTGCATGCCCCACGCTGGCTCTATACGCTTCAATGGGCACATCTGACACCAAACTGTATCAGTCAGTCAGTCAGTCAGTCAGTCAGTCAGTCTCTCACACACACACACACACACACACACACACACACACACACACACACACACACACACACACACACACACACACACACACACACACACACACACACACACACACACACACTTCACTTTAAACCCCTCAGCTCTCCGTACTCCATCGAGGATCAAACAGGCTTTCAGAAGAGAGAGCTTTCCAATCCATTACCCAGGAAATTCTAGCGGGCCAGCTTTTATATTCCAAAGGCTGTCATGGTAACAGAGGAAATCACATTTCTTCATCTCTGTCTCTTCTCCAGATATTTGATATTTGAACTGGTGCAACAGGGCATAAAGCGTACCGCAGCACCAGCTGTCCACTACTGACACGTCTGCACGGTCCTGCCAACGTTACACATGGCTGATATCAAACACACACACACACACACACACACAGAGCTGTACAGCATCTGCACACACTGTTATACAAAGTAGCATTTGTGCAATATCAGAGACAACTGGCATTATGTTTGCCAGGAGTTCAGTTTCAAAATTTTCGTTCCCTTTCCTTTTATTTGCCTCGAATGTTTTTGTGATGTCCGCTTAATGAAAACAACCACAGTGACTTCAACTTCGCTAAGACTCTCTCTTTCCTATCATCTACGCTCTTAAGGCTGTTTTATGCTTCTGCGTCGAATGGACGGCGTACCCCCGCAGACCCCTCTGCGTCGCCGCGTACCCCCTCCGAGCCCTCCGCCGTAGCTCAATGTGAACCTCCAAAACTTTGTAACTTCGCATTGAGGCAACGCAGACAGCAAGGACTGTGATTGGTCAACTCGTCCTGTGTGATAGTCGGTGTTTCAAGCAGCCTACTGTGGGGAGTAGCAACATGCTAGTTCACTGACATTAGCTTTGCAAATAAACTCAGACATATTTTGGTTACAATGACGGGGTTATCTGTTTGTAAAGTGTCTATATGTCAGTAACGTTTTGAAATTAGCACTTCGCCAGCAAGCAGTACTTTGTGGGCAGTTGTGCTAAAGCTTGCTTGCTAACATAACATAAACTGACTGGCAGACACCTCGCAAATAACCTCAGACCTAAGACGAAGCACAATACATTATACTTCATCCATCCATCCATCTGCCTGGCCATCTCTGCATTGAGCCATGGCATGATGGAAACTGCATGAGCAGACTGCAGCGATTGACTTGATCATGTGTTTTGCTGGCAGACACGTATCTGCACAGCAGCTATGAGTGAGGGGATGCTAAGCAAGAGTGCTTGCACCAGTGTGGTAACAAAAAAAAAAAAACAATTGCTGTTTCTGGCCGACTTACTGGCTGACTCCTTGAATCCTTTGGCAGAGTGGACGATCACATGCAGAAAGCCGTACAGGCCAGGAGTCTCCTCATCTGGAAAACAAGCACACAGAGCAGTGAGGCCAGTTCCTTGTGTAAATAAGGGGACACACTGTAATTTAAAGTCATTCAGAATCAGAGTTTGTGTGCATAAAATAGTGCAAAGATAAATGGATAGAAACAGGAAGAAAAAGGCAGTTACCCACAGAGCACTACTGTGCTGCAGAGCTCATACACTCTGGAACTACTCATACAGTAAGAAAACAGAGGCTGTCCTGTATCATCCTCTATTGCCATCGCAGTGTAACAACATCATCCACAGTAGGCTGCAGTATTCTCTTGTCTAATATCTCCATTACTGTCACATCCCATCATGACCGCCCCTCACATTAGTCATGGACCGTTTTGCTTCAGAAAGACATTTTTGGTCTACCATTATTTCTGCTGTACTATTAATATTTCATTTTGTTCCGGGTCCTTTAATACCAATAATAAGTCTCTTTAACACTTTGGGAACATATCTGTATAGGACACAAGGCCAGAACAGGCAGTCTTATACTGTATGGCAATTTTGGAGCATACTATATGCTAATCATCAAATTTCATGAACTCATGAACAAACAGGATTGGTCAGGATGAAATGAGGGATTTACAACAAGTTTGTCCACTTAACCCTTGTGTTGTCTTCCCGTTGACCATGGACTTGTTGTCCTTTGGTATCATAATTGAAACTGAACTTTTTTTTGGTGCTTTTCCCGACGTTTTTGTCCCTTTTTTTGATGCTTTTGAAAACGTTTGTCACTTTTTTTTTTATTCATGGTCAATAAACCTAATTTACATGACATTATACACATTTTTTAAGTGAAAAAAAACCAAAATTATGAATTATTTTGACTATTAGTTAAGACCAGAGGATGTTGAGTGGATCACAGACTGTCAAAGTTTATTCAGGACACGGTTTTGAAACCATTTAAGAAATTTTGTAAATGCTATGAAATAGAATAAAACACCCAAAATGTAATGTAAATGATTTTTTTTTTAATGTTGTATGGGTTCTATACAACGTACATCCATGTTATTTTTGGGGAATTTGGTTGAAAGAAACCCATATTTCTGATATTAAAAACTTTGAAAAAGGGTCAAATTTGACCCGAGGACAACACAAGGGTTAAGACCAAAAAGCATGAAATTTCAAGTGTTTTTTTAAGAGGTTAAGAGAGTTTGGTGAATTGTAACATTGCTAACCAACATAAAATTGCTCAGTGGGAGGCATGTGTGCGTTTTTATTCATTTCAGGTTGGGTGGTCCAAACTGTGTATAATTGTTGATCTGATTATGTTATGATGTATATCAACTCCAATAACTGTTGTCACCCATTCCAAGAATAAACACATTCAACTTCAAATGGCATTAGCCAAGACTTGAATCCAGTGCACTAGATAATGGCTGAGGAAAATAACTCATTTGAGGACCGTCAGATCGGTATCAGACCGTCACATCAACAAGCACAGTCTTCTACATAACAACTGAGCTGGCCGCCGAGTGGAGGTTCGTGGGTGGACATTTGTTGGGTGGCCTGATATACCCCCTGTCCCGCCGACAGACACATGAAGGGGATACACTATTGCTTTGGTTGAGGCCTCTAAAGCCTGGCTGGTTCCTGGTAAATAAACTGCCATGGAGGCCTTCAGGACTGTTTGGAGCTCCAATTTAGGCAGCTGAGAGGGGAGCAGGGTTAAATGTGTGTGTGTGTGTGTGTGTGTGTGTGTGTGTGTGTGTGTGTGTGTGTGTGTGTGTGTTGTATATAAGTTACAGGGGGGGGGGTTTCACAGGGAGAAGGTTCAAATGTTCAGCTTCGAGGTGGCCTATGTGCTGCTTTAAGAGCGAAACGGAGATCTGTTTTTTTCCATTATAATCTAACTTGAACAACAAACTGTGGAAATTCATTAACTTATATGTGACACTTAACATTCCTAACAAAGGAGTCAAATGAAAGTGAGAGTCTTTAAGGGCTTCTCAATATCATCCATCCTCTTAGTTATGAGAAACATTCCTTCACCAGCTGGTCTCCATTTAAACCCCTACTGTGCTCCCAGCATCTTCACGTGTCACTGAGGTCTGTGTTTACGTTTGCTTTACAACGAGGAGTGTTTCAAATGTCTAAGATGAAGATGTGGGGGCCTGAGCTCTGTTTTAACACAACGGGATATCACCTCCCTGGGGAAAAAAGGAAAATATCAACGACCTGGAGCAAAATGACGGACCCGTCACGGCAGAAAGGAGAGGGTTTAATCAAGTCAGCAGGGCGAGTTAACGTGGAAGTAAAAACCTCCTGGAGTT
The DNA here is from genome assembly GCF_010015445.1 of Perca fluviatilis. NCBI lineage: Eukaryota > Metazoa > Chordata > Actinopteri > Perciformes > Percidae > Perca > Perca fluviatilis. The sequence continues at coordinate 27,241,362 of NC_053127.1, read as the reverse complement.
CGTCTAAGCAGTTAACATGCCTAAGTGAAAGGTGAAGAAAGATGCATTATTTCTCTGTGGGGTCCTTTCCATAATGTAGTCAGACACTTAGAATAACCTGTCAGTGCTAAAAACAAGCACTTTTAGTGGACGTACATTGATGGTCTTTAATTGCCCCAGAGGATTACATTGTAAATTACTCACTTAAACATCTGAAAATAGGGTCCAGGTTGAAAAATACATAAGCTAACTTTAAAAAGTGCATTTGAATAACCTCCCATCATGATTTCAAGAATAATATCAACCTAAGGGATATTTGGGTTAAATGTTATCTTCCTCCTCAAAGACTCTTTGATCGCCTTTACAGGATGTTTGAACTAAATGTGGAGCACGTTCAACGTTTCCACACCCACAAAGAGGGAAAACTATCAAAACAAAAGCTGGCATTTGTTTCAAGTTCCACAAAACATGTAATATGTATTATCACACGTCTTTGCAGTAAAGTATAGATTGGAAAAAAATTCACATGCACAAATAAAAAATAGAGCATTGTAGCAAAATGTTACATATGCATTTCCACTTATTTTGTAGAGGCAAATGATCCAATATCATATTTAAGATATATAGGAATTTTAGAAGGCTGAATAGAGAAGAAGGGGGGACACGGACAATATGTTGCCAGGCCTACTGGAACACATGTGTACTCTATGGCATGAATTAGGGCTGGGACAATATGCTTTTGTCCCGATTCGATTCTTTAACGCTACATTGGTACCAGTTCGGTTTGTATTGCGATCTTCATTTATTGTGATTCTAGAAGTATTGCGATTTGACAGCATTGAGTATTGCAATTTTAAATTAAAATATATCAAGAGACATTTCTGAAAAAACAATTGTTTTCTAAAAAGAATGCACGTCACATGTCAGTCAGTCAGTCAGTCAGTCTGACATTTATTTCATTTGTAAAGAAGTACATAACATGGATTTTCTGCATATTCTGCTTTCGGTCATGTGAATCATCAATCACGATACATACGATTTTCGATCCACCCCCCTCCCCCACCCATTGATGAATAGGTGTGTAACCCAGAGCTGACTGAGATCAGTTGAAGTTTTTTATTTAACCTTTATTTACACAGGTAATTTCATTGAGACACAGGGTCTCATTCTTAAGTGGGACCTGTTTATGTTGAATGAATGAATGAATGGTTGATTGAAAGAAGCTTGGTTTACACGTGCATGTCAGAAAGCCATGTGTGGTGAAACGTTGGTTTAATTAAACTGCACAGAGAGTGCAAGCTTTAAATTTATAATCTAAAAACACATACATGAACTGTAAATTGATATAAAGGCTTAGACCTGCTGTCTGGTCCATACCTGGAAGTGATGTGTGTTGGTAGTTTATTTGGAATAATTAAAAAGGAGGAACTACGTAATTAGCACGAGCACAAAAACAAAAAAGCACATTTAAAAGAAGTTACAGTGCTTCACTGTTCAGCTGGCAACTGCCATGTGAAAAGTTCCAGTTTCCATTGAAGGTCACCAGATTGCAAAATTGAAAAGAAAACCCAAGAATCCCTATGATCACCACTTTCGGTATTGGATATCAAAATAATGGCTTACTTGCACAGAGATACCACTGTATAAAAAGCAAACGTGGACCTTCTTTGTGTATGATGCGAGATAGATGAAGACAGTGTGCCTTTCAGTGTCTTGAAACCCCTCTGTCAGCTCCGTGGCTATGCATGTGTATTGTGTGTGCATGTGAAAGTGGAGACCCTGTGCCATTTGGGGAGATCAGAGTAGGTCGGCCAGATGGCTTTAATGTCACCACCAGCCTCTGAAAGCGGTGCAACATGGAGATCTGGAGCAAAAACAAACATATAGGAGCTGAGAGCTCAGCGCAGGCCACTGCCGGCACACTGCGTGGCATTGACTGCTAAGAGCTAGATGAGAAACATATTGTAACCTAGATTCTCTCCTGCAAGGCCCCCCCTCTCTCATTATGTGGCTTTTTTTGTGCTGAGAGTGTACACTTTTGTGTGTGAATTTAAACTCAAAGCAGAGAGGAAAAGAAGGAGCAATGGGAAACTGTGTGTGAGCAAGCAAGAGAAACATACAAAGCAGCCAAACATAAGAGGACAGGAATAAGAAGATATTGTGTGCGAGCGTTTCTTACCGTCTTTGTTACTGGTGACAGGAATGTTGTGGACAGTTCGGAGTTTGAAACAGGAGCTGGTCAGGACCTGGAGCTCGACAGAACTTAAAACACACGTCTGGAGATCTGACAAACACACAGCAACCACACGGCTGGGGTCAAACCTTCACTTTTCTGTGGTACCGTGTGTGCTTCATCTTAAAGTGGTTGAAAACCACTTTAAGATGAAGCACACAATGTTTTCTAAGGACAGAAATAGGACAATTCTGTGTTTCCAGTGTTACCTTTCTTCTGGAGTTTCTGGATGCTTTCCCTCCACTCTGACCTCTCGTAATCTGACGAGAGGAGGAACTGGTAGCTCTGGATACACACAGAAAAAAAAAAACTGTCAAGGACATCTTCCCTACAATAAAATCATTGGTGAAAAGAAAAAAAAAAATTTTATGCAGAAAGCTTAAATGCATCTGACAACCACTAGGAAAAAGATATGATGTGAAATTATTTAATGCTGTCAAAAGATTATTTTCTAATCAAACTCTAAACCTGATCCATCAAAAGGACTCTTTTGAAAGGAACATGTCTCCCTCTATTGGTGAGACTTTGCGTTGCAGCTGAATGGCTGCAGAGTGACAGGACGAACACACTACCTTTCCATGTTTGTTGTGGATGCGGAAGGGGATGGTGGGAGAGTGCAGGAGCAGCCACGACTCCTGCTCATTCATCTTCTTCCTAAGACGCTCCACGCGACTCTGACCCTTCGGCGCTTTCTAAACACACAAGCAAACAGACATATAGAATCTCATTTAGTCCTGCAACTGATACGAGATTGATAAGAGAGAAAAATGTTTCATGTAAGATACTAAACATTGAAGACGCTCCATATGAGTCCAGAACTTGCATCACTTTTTTGTTTATAGCTTTAGTGCGTAACTTTTTGATAATAATGAACGTCCGTTAATTCAAGCCATTGCCAAATGAGCTGATACAAAGCTGATTAAGACTATCAGCTCCACACAACTCTCTGTGTATTTTTGTATCACGTGGATGTGTGTTTTGTCGTCATTACTTAGAATTCCTCATGGGGGCGGCAGAAACTACGCACTATAGCTTTAAAGTAATCCAGTGATAACTGTATGTGCATTCACAGGTACACAAACAGGAACTGGGAATCGATAAATCGGCATACTTTTAACTGTTTGGGGGGGGGGGGGTGTAGTACAGTTACTAATTGATGGCAGCATTTTACTTGTTGTTGTTTACATCCTCCGAATGACTTTTGGTTATTAAATTTACTTTTTCTCCACTCTCCATTATCTTAAATCCTAATAGGAGACTGTAATGTGATTGTAATGTGGATCTAATGTTTGAGCCTCCACAACTGTCGTTGGTTCGATGCTGGATGATTAAAAAAAATAATTAAACTTTAAGTTGCTATTCAACAGGAACAACGTTTAATATGACAGAGTAGCACACTGAATAAACACGAGTATATTCTAAGATAAAACTATGGCGTTGATTCGGTGACTAGTTTAAACACCCCTTTTATAATGAAATATTAAAATTAGAACTGAACGTCTCATGACTCATTTGTCATTACTCTTATCAGCATGGTATCGGCTTAACGATATATTTCCTATTTTCCAGGAAAGACCGCTGATAAGCCCATGAAATGAGCGCTGTGCTGTGAGAGTCTGACTATGTATAATTCAAGGATCTCAGCTTCTTGTCAGTATTGAAGGAAAACAAAGACACACATCCTCCCAGCCCTCACCAGGAAGCCGTGAGTCAGAGTCTGGATACAATCAGCTGAATCTCTCCCTGCTCTCACTCAAAATACCAGCCGTGGTCACTCGCTATGCCCCGGGTGGGCGAGTTAAGCGCTGTGAGAGGGGAATAACAGGAACTCTCTGCTCCTGAAGCCCTCAGTGTGTCTCAGCCAGGGGAGCGGGGGTGTATTACCGTACAGGCTTGTAACTGGTGGAGGCTTATAGCAACTTTTTTTAACCTGTGGCAATAACCGAATGTTTCAGCACCGACAGGAATAGACAACAAAGGCTGACGCAAACATTTTCCAGCATAATCGTGACCCAATTACTGGTTCAAAGCACAGTAACAATTTGGATTAAGGGAGGGAATTAAAAAATTCCCTCAGTATGAAGATCTATTTTATACATTTTTGGATGCCGCTTTTTTTTTTGTGTCTGTGTTGTTATGCACACTACATGGCCCTGTCTAAGGCAAACAAAAGGTGTGGGTGACAAGTACTGAGTTAAAAGGAAGGCGCCGTGGTTCCAGTAAGGAATCGCTAACATTAGGGAGTCTTCCATGAAAGTCTGCGTATGCCGTGATAAATAAATAGATGGCCATCAAAGTTTCACAGGACATTTGAGTCAAAACTTCCCTCCTGAGTCACCTGTATGTGTTTATCATAATGATGAGAACCAGCTAATGACTCATTGGGACTTTAGCTTATTCACCGTATCCCCCAGAGTTAGATAAGTCCATACATACCCTTCTCATCTCCGTGCGTGTCGTAACTCTGTCTGGCGCATCCACCGCTAGCCTAGCTTAGCACAGATCCTGGAGGTAACCGGCTCCATCTAGCCTACTGCTCCCAATAAGTGACAAAATAACGCCAACATGTTCCTATTTACATGTTGTGATTTGTATAGTCACAGCGTGTACAAATAACAAGGTCACATGAGACACAGCCATCTTCTAAACGTATACATACTGGGAACTATATTCTCAGAAGGCGAAGCACTGCTACAAATAGAAGGGTATGTATGGACTTATCTAACTCTGGGGGATACGGTGAACAAGCTAAAGTCCCAATTAGTTGGCGTGTTCCTTTAAGGAACCCTGGAATGGCCCGTTTAGATACAACTACTGTCTACCACAGTAAAAATGTAATATAAATGAATAAAAAAAGTCAGTAATAAGCAACAGGATTACCTTCTCTTTCTGTATCTCACTCTTTAAGACTGAGATCTTGATCTTCATCTCCTCGATCTCGTGCTCGGGCAGGATCTGGATACTGGGACAAGAGTCGGAGTCGTCCAGGGTCTGGAAAGTCAAGTCCGCCAGAGGGATGTACCACTTGCACTCATACTGCTGTTGGCGACTGCAGATGGACAGAGAGAGAAAGGATGGAGGGATACAGGAATTCAGAAGGAGAATATGAAACACAATAAGTCAAAGAATCAAACAATAAATCCTTCCTCCTTTTTTTAGAGTCCCCAAATCACTTGAGGACACAACAAGCTGTAAAGGTATACAGAACAAAGGCAAATTTGCATCAGCAAATTGAAAGAAGATTCTCAAGTAAATGAAGTCTGTCCAGATGGCCGTTTACTTGTATAGTTGTCATGATTTAAGGAAGCTTTAAAATGCTCTAATTAAAATATCTCCGGTCTAATTCTGACAAAGCATTCCTAGTGAGAGATGATTTCATTTGTCACTGGGGTGTAACGACATTACTGTAATGGATACACATCATTACAACAAACCAGTCGACGTTTGTTTTTTTTAAAACAAGAGATCCAGCCAGCCAGAATAACGTTTAGCCTCTTCACGTAGTCACAACGCCAGATTAATGAAAATGATGCATGCTCAGCAGAGTGCTACTTCCGCCAGGGCTGAGGAGATTGATTTGCATCGTCACTAATGAGATTTCAATTAGCCTTCCTGGGAGCTGCACAGTAAACTCATCACCGGTGTGACACCTTCATCAGCAGGCCAGTTTGAGCATCTTGATAATGAGAACCTATGCTGGAGACTAAATTCTTACACATTACAACTAAAATCTTAATTTAAAAGCATTAACCAGATTAGTTTCAAATAGATTAAAATCGGATGAACGCGGTTTTAGTGGGAAAAGGGTGAAGGTTCTGGATCACACCCAATAGAGGAACACATTACAGTACAATTACGGTCACTGTCAGCAGCACAAGAAAGATGGGCTGTTCATTTCTTCATTATCCAAGGACATTCATTTTACGCCCCCTCAAAGCCATTCCCCGAGCCTCTGATCTCTCCCCCCCCCCCCTCCATTATCAAACCCTCTGTGTCTCAATGCTCTCTGGTCTTTTGGGAAATCTATTTGTTTTTACAGACCATCCATTCATTTTCTTTCTAGTGCACTCTTTGCACTGCTTACAGCTGATCTAGACACACTTAAACAAAGCCTTGCAGATATTGCATACAGACAAATAAAAAGATGGGCATTAAGTAACTGAATACATTAGAATATGAATACATCATCATATCCAATTCTCCAATAGCAGAGGTGGAATATACATAAAGAAAATGATTAAATATGTATTCAGGAAGTGGAACATGTGGCCTCAATGTAAATATGACTAATGCCAAAATGATAGAACTGAGATAACCATAGGATACAATGGGATTAAGGATGCTTAGTGACTTAACCAAAGGTGACGGAGTTTCTGGATGGTTGCGCTGCTCTGACTGTGTGTATGTAGCCTGTAGGCGGCACGCTGAGATAACACTCCACACCATAAAAGTCTGATTTACAGGTCTGGTAGTTATGGCAACTCTATGTGTTCTTCCAAGTGAGGGGTGGCTGCAAATGACACGGACAAATGGTGAATGTCAACCAAAATAAGATCCAATCAGGCTAACAGCTGCCGCCATGCTGACGAGGCGAACGACACGCAATCCTGTTATTGTGTCACTTCAATCTATGGACGCGGGTCACACAACACACACGCGCGCACACAATCTCTCCGTTTGTGTCACTTCACTTTGCCTCCAGCTCAAACAGATTGCTTCCTGAAATACACAACCGTCTGCTTGTGCATACACATTTTCTTCATCCTCACTCTTTATCCGCTATGTATATCTGCTACTCTCCTCCACTCTTCAAAACACTAGAGGCAAAATGCCTGCTAGACTTTGTCTTTGTTACTGAGGCTTTAAAAAGCCCTCCTGCTTTTCAGAGCCAGGAACAGAAGGAGAGACACGATTATCTGTAAAGCGCCGGTGTCATCCTTTCGGTTTCACTGTCTGGGGTTGAGATGCTGACGCGGAAGGCAAAATGAATGGCAAACAGACGGAAACATAGAGAGGGTAATCCTGAAAGGGTGGCTATTTAAAGGTACATATTCAAACGGCTCTGTGGTAAATACACTGTTGTGATACTCTGGATGGAGAGAAAAATGTTGAGAGGACTCACCCCACTGATGTCTTCTTCATCTTGGCACAGAGTAGCAGATCAGTGAAGAGGAAGACATGCCGAAGCTTCCTGGAGCTTTCCGACACCTCCACCAGGAAGCCATCCTTTACCAGCTGACGAGCCTAAGAGAACACCTGATGTCACTTCTTGTAGTCCCACCAACGCAATGCTGATAATCTCGACACAACACGGGTCAAACAACTATTTCTGCCAATAGATCCCACTAAATCCTACCCACTGCTCTTTTAAGTGTTTCTTTAAGGCCTAACAGTTGCATATTGCTCTGATTTATTACGTTTGTTGCACCTCAAAGGGGAACTCGCATCGACTTTACACAACAAAGTCAAAGTGTTTACAGGTCTTGGGGGCGTACAACTGCATTTGTGAAGTTGCATAAAGCCTTTGTGGCTCCAGAGGGAGCTGTGTGAAGTCTGATAAATGGCCTATGAGACTACAAGTTAGAATGTGTGGAGTTAGAAAGAAGCAAGCTTACAAGACCTCTGTAGCCCGCTCCTCATCTCTGCTTGAAAATAAGATAGCCGTGACTAGCAGAATCTCTGACTTTACCGTTACAGCTGGAGTTGCATTGTGGGTAATGTAGGCGCTAAGGAAGAAGAATGTGTAAAACGTGTCCTGCTGAATATCGATCTTTTTAGTTGTCGTTTATAGTGACCATTGTGAGTCCGAGAATGTTGAGTGCATTGCTAAATCGGTTAATGGGAGTACTCTTAAGGATACACACAATGCGTTACAAATACTGAACCTAAACTATTGTCTGTTTCTACCAAAACGTCTCAGGGCACCTAATACACCTGATATTCAAACTTTCTAATAACTCTTTTACAATTGTATTTGCTGTTGTTTTTTTAACCTCTGGAGGTTATCAAATGAGGTTTGGAACGTACTTCTTCTAATTGTATGAAATATGTTCTATACAGTATATAAACCTGAATTTAACTTTGAAAGGGTTTTACGCAAAGTCTTAAAATGTACACAAAACAATATGCGATACTTCAAGACATGAACCAATTTTAATACACATCATACAAAGGTATGACGTATTATAGAGCTGAAGATCTTTGCCCGAACCCGATGGGTTCGGTCTTAATTTCTATTATTTTACACGGGCTCGGGCTTGCGCTTCGGGTTGCATGGTAAATGAGCAGTCAGCTGATGCGTTTCGATTAGCGTGAAAATGGATTCTGAGAAGGTGAAACGGAGGCTGGCCTCTGGAGGACTTAATTAATTTCTTTGTTCCAACTTCCAAGTGGCCTATAGCCTCCGTTATTCATGAATAAATTATGTTAAAAAATGTATAAATGACTCATTTTTTACGAAAGACAAAAGGAGCTGTGAGTGCAGTCTCTTTTTTCTTTCTCTCCCTTTTCTACCGAGTGGTGGTGTGTGTGCCCGCTCGCGGTGTGAAGCGCGTGTCCGCGCTATTCTCCGACACTCTAATCACTGCTGATAGACGGCCTTTTGTACAGTCGGGCTGTAAACGGGTTCGGGCTTTTAAAAAGCTGTCAATCAAAATGTACTTGTCGGGCTTGGGCCTTTTATAACAGCTCTAACGTATTATACAGTATAAAGTTGTATCACTGGCTGCCTTCCTCCATCCAGGGTCACTCTCTCCTTGCACCAAACTTCACACAGCACCTAACTTCAAAGTCAATTCTTCATACATTAGGCTCCTGTTTTTGCTGTAACCCGCTAAATAAGAAAACCTAGGAGGCACTGGGGAAAAAACAGCAATAGCATTTACTGCTATTCTATTCACTACAGCAACTAAGTACAGTATGTGGGCTCCATTTAGGTTTTCTGTAGGTAATAAAAAGGTGATCTCCAAATTGTAATCTCATTTATACTAAGAGAAAAAGGGCATTTATTTACACATAATCACACACAAATAACCACACACACCTCTCCCTTGGGCGTGGTGACAGCAGTCCTGCGAGGGTCGATCTCCTCGTTGATGGAGGAGAGGAAGTTCTGAGATATCCGCAGAGCGTCCTGCAGGAGGGGGAAGTCCGGGTGGTCCTTAGGAGTGTGTTTCAGCAAGTCCTGCAACACATGCACATGCATGGTTACACACACACGCACACAGTCACGGTTTGTGATATGATGTTTGTTGGTTTATGATGACATTTGGGGCAGCGGATGCCTAAAGGTAAGAGAAGCGAGCTTGTGACTAAAAGGTCGTCGGTACAATCCCCCGGACCGAGGATAAATCTGGGTGGGGAAAGTAAAAAGCAGCGTTTGCTCCCTCATTACCATGACTGAGGGACCCTTGAGCACGGGCCCTTAACCCCAGACTGGGATTGTACTGGCCAGCCTCCAGCTGTGAATGTCTAACTGTGTAATTGTGATCAGGGCATTCTCAGTAAAACTGAGAAAGAAAGAAAGAAAGAAAGAAAGAAAGAAAGAAAATTATACATATGATACATATTCTGTGAAATCACCGAAATTGTTGAGCCAATTATGTAAAAGTATCTTACTCTGTATATCGTTAGAAATCCAATTTCACTGACCAACAAAAATCCCTTTAAGTATAAGCCAAAGTTTTGATTGAATTCGGTCTTCTTTTAAAACATAATTGCACAGTGGACTGCATACACAGCTTTCTTTTTGAACACTTAAGTAATCTCTGAAAATCTAATTTCCTTGTTTTTATTCAAGCTGCTCTCATCAGTATGTGAACAGGACAGCTGACGGCAGAGGCTTGAGCTGCCTGGTCTTCCTACCAAAACAAAATCCGCCAAAAATGACAGGAACATGACCGCTGTAGAAACACACACACACACTAGCCTTGGATGCACGGGTCATGTTGTTGTTCTGACAGCTTTATGCAAACGTAGTCATGCAATAAACTCCTGTAACATAACTAGACACACTCAGGCATCTCCGCTCACTTGATTGGCAGTTTCCAATTAATTATTACTCATCCAAAAGAGGTCACTCTGATACCAAACCAAAAGCAAGCTTTGCTTTTTCAGCACCTGGGCTCCTGTCTGCCGTTGCTAACCAAGAATTAAAATGTGTTGGAGTCAAAATGTTACTCTCAAGGGTGGATGTGCTGTGAGGAATGTAAAGTATTTTACAATAGCTTAATCCTTTCAGTACAAATTGTTTGGAGTGGTTGGGTGAGAAAAAGGTTAAAAAGGTCAGTTCACCAAATTATAAAACCGAACCACAAAACATACAGTATATTCTCACTTTGCTTTTGTTTCGTGAAATATTGGCTAATGTTACCTCTTTCGGCCCCAAACTGTTATTTAAATAAAACCATGTGAGAAGTTCAAAGGGGGAACACTCTT